>NW_027468689.1:18951040-18971040 GCF_046254945.1 Alosa pseudoharengus | reverse complement strand
GCTATATAATTACCATAGAGGACTTTTTATAACCAGCATGCCTGCATAGTGTGACATAACAGAGTATAAGACATGAATCAGGCCACAGGGAACACTGGAAAAGTAAACCAGCAGGCGGGATGTCACTTTATCGTAGCAATGTCAGCCAATGATACCTCTCTAACATGACAGATGCTATCTTTAACTTTTAACACATCGCAATGTTACGAGAAGAAAACCAAATTAAGAGGAAATGGAATTATGTCAAGTAATAAGGAGAGACAAACTAGTTTACCTTGTGCGTACACAAACGTAATATATCAAATAAGCAGACTCTGCAGATAATGTTTTAATATAAGTTGCACACAGAGGGGCAACTGTAACAGTAAGGCATTAGCGTCCATTACAGACGTTATTTTGTCCCTATATGTGCGTCTTAAAACATGGCATCGTATGTGAACAGAACACACATGAACATTACATTCTGCCTACTACTAGGAGCGCTGAACATTGAGGAGCGTTGAATTCATGCACATGCATATATGGGAAGATGAAAGGAAAACTGGGAGTATCGCGGAAAAACGTTAATAGAGGTTGATGAGAAGCGTTAAAGGAATTATCCGGAGTAAAATGCACTTTAGATCAATTTACGGATGATTGGGAGTACATACGTTGAGTTGACATCAAAATCATGTCATTCGGATGTGTTTTGAGAAAGTTCGATTTTACCGTTTTTAGTCAAAACTCGTTAGCCTGGAAGTGACCCGGGCATGTCATTTCACCGCTACAAAACGCTATTTTTATACCTCTTCTACAGTTCCAAACAACATTACACTTACGTGGTAGTGAGTAGAGGGTCCCTAAAGCCAAACCGAAGTATCCCGAGGTCTTTATGTGGTCGGATAGTGTGAGTCCAGAATGAATTTCATCAAGCCAGTACCTTTCCGGAAATGTTGCTGCTGCAGCTGCCATCTTTAGGGGAAAGTCTGTAGGAGTCGATTGCCGAGTGTGGAGTAACACGCTCTGGAAATTCACAATTTCGTTGCCGTTTTAAAAAAAAAAAAACATAGTCCAGTATTTCTTTCGGAATTTAAATGAAGTTGTATGCAACAGCAAACCCTAGCTTACTAACAGGTTGGAATTTTGAAATGTCACGTGACGTGATGTCTCGCGTGAGGTAGCTTCCTGTAGCCTCCTGTTGCATACACTCGTCACATACACATGCCACTCGTTTTTGTTTATTTTTGTATTAAAATATAACAAAATGAGGAAATGCATCATAAAACAGTCATAACTGGAAAATAATCAACAATTGTACAAATGAAGCAAGTTTTATTTATTTGAATTTCATTAGAAATTGAACATACTCAATAACATCTGTCTGAACAACACATTGAAGCCATTGAACACGGACATTTTATACCAGACTACCACACATGAGGAGCAGAGTCTCACTGTGTGTATTGCATATGTATTTTTTTAAAGGGGATGGCATGAAAAGGTAAAAAGAAGAATTGATGTCTTGTGCATGAGTGACATGCACAAGACATCGAGCATGTAGGTCCTGGTAGCATCCGAATCACATTGGTAGCCATGCAGGGGGGTTCATTTCTTGAGCAGGAAGACCATTCAATTCTACCATTTTTTGACATCCATATTTTGTCATTTGCAAGCTGCTGACAGTCTAGTCCAATGTCTGGCTGCTCAATGGCTGGTTCTATGGCTGGCTGCTCAACGGCTGGTCCTGCGGCTTGCTGCTCATTGGCTGGTCCTGGGTCTGGCTGCTGGCGGGCTGGTCCTGAGGCCTGCTTGCGTTTTGAAGCTGACTGACGAGCTGGTCCTGTGGCTTGCTGCTTATTGGCTGGTCCTGGGGCTGGCTGCTGGCGGGCTGTTCCTGAGGTTCGCTTGCGTTTCGATGTAGGCTGACGGGGTAGTCCTACAGCTAGCTGCTCACGGATTGGTCCTGGGGTTGGCTGCTTGCGGGCTGGTCCTGGCTGCTCACGGGATGGTCCTGGGGCTAGCTGCTCACGAAATGGTCCTGGGGCTGCCTGCTAGCGGGCTGGTCCTGGCTGCTCACGGGCTGGTCTGCTTGCGGGCTGGTCCTGGTTGCTCACAGGCTGGTCCTGGCTGCTCACGGAATGGTCCTGGGGCTGGCTGCTCGCAGGCTTGTCCTGGCTGCTGAAGGGCTAGTCCTGAGGCTCTTTTACGTTTCGGAGCTGGCTGATGATTATCCTCCTCTTCAAACTCAGTGTCGGAATCTGAATTTTCAGAAATGTTATCCTCATTTCTTTGAAACTATTTACTCTGCATCACCATCAAAACCCTCTGACACACACACACACACAGGACATGATTTCCACACTTTAACTAGTTCCGGGTCCAGTGGACCCGAACATCCTGTGTGTAATATAAATGTGAAGGGGGGTATGCAGGGGGGGTTCATTGAAAATGTTTTCTGATTTATGTTCCTCATAGAAAATGAGCCAAGGCCAATTAATCTTAGTTTAAAAAAATAATTATTTGTATCATTTTTATTAAGCTAAAAACTGAAAACGGGTCCCACAGACCCGAACACCTTATAAGGGTTAAATGTGTCAACAGGACAAACTTTCAGAGACGACAGAACCCGTATCCAGAACACTAGTTCTGTATCTGTGTCCATGTCAAAAGTAACCTTTGCTCACCTTTTAATGTCTTACTGTACATTTGTTTAGGTCATCCGCTTCCTTATGCCTGCTACAGTAGTAAATATGTCATAGCATAACAGGTAATGCGACCACATTTGGGCCCTGGATTGGGTGGGGATCAACAAATGTCTTCATTGAAACTAACGCAAACAGGCCCTTTACTGCATTGAGCATCTGCATGATGATGTTGTCTTTGTGGATGTGATTTACTAAATAACGACAAGAAGATGAAACTTTTACATCAATATTTGTATGAAAACTGCACCTGTGATTGATTGACACCTTGCCTTGCTGCAAATTAGAGTCGGAGGGGAGGGGAAGCAACAAGCGCTGCTGCTGTCTACCTGATGAAGTGAAAGCTTACGGTGCCTTAGAACATCCGCTCCAGAGAGATTTGAGAGGGGAGTCTTTTCTGAGTGTGCTGTACTTCATGTTGAGAGAGTAAGCGTTCACCCCTGATGTCCTTAAACCTGTCAAGGTTTGAGATGCTCTCAGAATGAGACAGAGGGCAGAGATGTTGTCAGGCGTTTTTGTGCTGCAGCAAAAAAAAAAAGCTGTGAAAAATAGTGTGTGCGAGCTGTCACTCTCTTTACACACACACACACACACACACACACACACACACACACACACACACACACATACAGACACCCACACTCGCGTACACACACACAGGGATTTTCTTTACAGGGAGTGAGGAAATCTTAAATATTGCTTTGATGGTAGTTTTCAGTCCTGTTCATGTGACAGTATACACATTCATATCTCCGCCTGTGAGAGGGGTGTCTGAGTGATGTGTACTGTATGTGTATGTGTGCTTGTTTGTATTAATGTATGTTTGCTTGTCTATATGAGTATACATGTAAATGTTTGTCAGAATGTGTTTATGTGTCTGTGTCTGTGTGTGTGTGTGTATGTGAGCATGCATGCGTGAGTGTGTGTGTGTGTGCTTGCGTGTGTGTGTGTGTGCGTGTGTGCGCACATGCGTGCATTTGTGTGTGTGTGTGTGTGTGTGCTTGCATGCTTGTGTGTGTGTGTGTGTGTGTGTGAGTGTGTGTGTGCTTGCATACTTGCGTGTGTATGTGTGTGTGTGTGTGTGTGTGTGTGTGTGTGTGCTTGCATGCTTGTGTGTGTGTGTGTGTGTGTGTGAGTGTGTGTGTGCTTGCATACTTGCGTGTGTATGTGTATGTGTGTGTGTGTGTGTGTGTGTGTGTGTGTGTACACACGCGCATGCGTGTCTTTATCTTTTCCAAATGCTAATGTGCGGCTGGGGCAGGGGACAGCAGTGCAAATGCCACATTTCAAAGTCTGCTGTTTGCTTGTGCTCCCGTCTACATACAAATTACAAATGCATTTCCTGAAACATCTCACTAATCTGAACAAATCTCCCCCCTCTCTTTCTCTCTCTCTCTCTCTCTCTCTCTCTCTCTCTCTCTCTCTCTCTATTCCCTATAGCCCTACAGGGCATATACAGTGGCAGGCAGGAGGAGAAAACACATCTTAGTGTTTGGATCCTAATTGTGCCCTAACAGTCAGATAAGCTTGCTGCAAAATGCTATTTAAGATCCAGGCACACATGCTCTCTCTGCCGCACAGAAACACACACACACACACACACACACACACACACAAATTTGGACACATTTATACCACATGAGTGAGTTCTGGCAACCGACAGCCATTCATCAGAGTCCTTGACCTTCTCGCGATGGAGGTGTGTGAGGTTCAAAGAGAATCCTTCCGGAATCTTCCTCAGAGGAATGGCAAGGGGGAGGGTGGTAAATGTCACCCATCAGGCCTGACAAATGACCCCTCTAGTGTTTTCACCCCTGTCCTGTTCTCCCTCAGTCCTCACACACTCCCATTAATATCACTGTACACTAATGGGGAAAACAATTGATTGATTGATTGAGCCTGAACATCGTGCTGCGCAAGCAGTTTTGTTTGCATGTGTTTACTTGTGTGTGTGTGTGTGTGTATGTTTGGTTGTGTGTGTCTGTGTGTCACTTTGGTTTTATTCACTTTTCAAGTGTCCACTAAAGTCTCCATCACTCTTGGACTGTAACCCTTCCTGTTTGGAGGTGTGTGTGTGTGTGTGTGTGTGTGTGTGTGTGTGTGTGTGTGTGTGTGTGTGTGTGCGTGTGTGTGTGTGTGTGTGTGTGTGTGTGTGTGTAAAGGGGGATAATAATGCTTTTGTCGTCAGCACAATCTAACCAGTGATTAATAGTCTCTTCACTATGTGCCAACGATCTCATTTGTAGTGCTGTCGTTTGACTTGCTGGCGTGCTCGCTTTGTGCCCCACGGAACATGAAATCCATTTATAAAATTAACATTCCACCGCAACAAGCAACTATTTACATCAGTGTCATCGCGTGTGTGTGTGTGTGTGTGTGTGTGTGTGTGTGTGCGCGCATGTAAGAAAGAACTTAAATGAGGGAGAGCGCAAAAGTGAGAAAGAAACAGAGGGCGAGGAGAGGGAGAGAGACAGAGACAGAAAACAAAAACACACAGGTTTGTGAAACAACTGTGTACCAGGTATTGTTATTACTGTATGCGTGAGTGTGAATGTATGCATATGCTAATATGCATGTGTGCGTGTGTGTGTGTGTGTGTGTGTGTGTGTGTGTGTGTGTGTGTGTGTGTCTGTGTGTGTTGGGTTATATACGTACAGATGAAACAATGTTAGAGCAGAAAATGACATATGGAGACAGCCAGAGAAGGATAGAGAGACAAAGAGTGAGATAGAGAGAGGAGTCTGAGAGAATGATTGAAAAAAGAGGGGAATAGGCAGAAAAGGAGAGAGAGAGACAAAGACAAAGAGAGTTAGAGTGAAAGAGAGAGAGGCAGAGAGAGAGAATAGAGAGAGAGACGGACTCCAGGAGGAAGGCAGGCTGCGGCACCGTAGTGCAGTGACTCACCTCTGAGTGGCATTTGGGCGTGGGTCCGGTTGACTGGCACAGCTGGGGTCCAGTGCGGTCTGGCCGGGTCGGAGTGATTTCGTCCGTGAGTGGCAGTCTGGGCCGGCTCTCCTGCCGGGGCGTCCACCTGTGCTGCTGGTTAATGGAGCCCGTCCTGAGTGCTGACCCAGTTCTGGCACCCCAGGAGCCCAGATAACCCGCCCCTGACCAGACCTCCCCTCCACTTCTATCACACACACACACACACACACACACACACGCACACACACACACACGCACACACACACACACACACACACACACACACACACACACACATACATAAACATATTCTGTATACACATGGTTCACACATACTCACATATACTCACTCACACACACACACACACACACACACACTCACTCACACAAAGACACAGACCCAGAGGCCAATTTGTCTAAGCGGAGCAGCGTGAGTATAGACATACATACACACCAGAACAAATCAGTTGGGTGCACACACACACACACACACACACACACACACACACACACACGAACACACACAGAGACATTAGACACACACACACACACACACACATAGAGAAGCCTCTGACCTACCTACCTTACCTTAATACTGTGGCCCTGCTGTGTGCCATCAGAATCACAACCTGGGGTCCATATGAGTGCTGGCCCACAGATATGTCATTCAGTGTGTGTGTGTTTGTGTGTGTGTGTGTGTGTGTGTGTGTGTGTGTGTGCGTGCGTGCGTGCGTGTGTGTGTGTATGTGTGACAATATTTTTTATCACACAAGGCGCCAGATGGAACTATGAGTCACACAGGATTTATTAGTCCCTCTTCCTCAATCAAGTTAGGACCATCAGCAATTTATGGCCAAGACGTCACTGTGCTACAACAACAGGCACTGATCACACTCATTGGCTCCAATGGAGTATGCTATGCTACCGCTTGCCCATGCAAATCAACAATAAAGAATGATCTGGAATATTTTTTTTTCATCTTTAAGATTGTTAAAACATAAACTAGGCACACTGAAGATTAAATTTCCCTCAACTTTGATAAAAATAGTATTATGTATAAATAATTTATTTTATATTATATAAACATAAATCACTTGTTTATAAAGAATACATGAAAAATATGCTGAATCTTTTGATAACTTTTATTCAGTCTTAGCCACCATAGGCACCAACCACTTCCTTTCTGTCTGAGTATTGAATGTGCAAATGCATTAACAGCCAGGGATGTTGGGCTGTGTGGAAGTTTTCCTAACTCATTACCAAGTCCAGACGAGTCCCAAAGTTAATTCTGTTTTATCTGAATATGTCTTTTTGCGATAGCAATCCGAAAATTTGGCCTGCTATATTATGTAGGAGGAATAACACGAGTATTGTTTACAGCGACTTTAAAAAAATAATCAGAAGAAAATCAGACACATTTGGTTATACGTCGGAGCAAAGCAGGCCTGGAGACAACAGCAGACCCCGATGGGCAGATTGGAAGCAAGGCAGCCATAGGAAATGAGGTCACCGCAGCTGAGCCAAGGTCAGGAGAGGAGACAGTTGTGTGTGTGTGTGTGTGTGTGTGTGTGTGTGTGTGTGTGTGTGTGTGTGTGTGTGTGTGTGTGTGTGTCTGTGTGTGTTTGTGTGTGTTTGTGTGTGTCTGTGCATGTATTTGTGTGTGTGGGTGTCTGTGTGTGTGTGGGTGGGTGGGTATCTGTGTGGGTGGTTGGTTGAGGAGTAGAGAGGAAGGGAGGGAAATGAACTCCACACGCTCCCAACACCTCGCTGCCCGTCTGGCTGGCCCGTCTGATATAACACAACAACAGCACGCTGCCACACGGCGCCAGCCAATCCACAGTGCACAGGCTGCCTATCAGCCCGGAACTATCCCAGACCACTGAGCCACTGAGCCAGAAGAAGGGCAGAGAGAGACACAGGGGCAAACACACACACACACACACACACACACACACACACACACACACACACACACACACACACACACACACATACAGGTATCTCCCCCCCCCCAAACACACACACACACACACACACACACACACACACACACACACATACAGGTACCCCCCCCCCCAAACACACACACACACACACACACACACACACACACACACACACATACAGGTACCCCCCCCCAAACACACACACACACACACACACACACACACACACACACACACACACACACACACACACACATACAGGTACCCCCCCCCCCCCAAACACACACACACACACACACACACACACACACACACACACATACAGGTACCCCCCCCCCCCCCCAAACACACACACACACACACACACACACACACACACACACACACACACACACACACACACACACACACACATACACACACACATACAGGTACCCCCCCCCCCCAAACACACACACACTCAGGACTCTGCCTCCATGTGTCTTCGTCTCAGATATCTGATTCAGTCTCAGGGGCCATGATCACAATGATGGCTTCAGTGAACACACTTTGGGCGGTCCAACTTCATATGATATGTCCTTCAGTGTAATCTGCCAAAAGAAGTAACAAATACTGATGTCATATGTACTACAGTACTACTTGCATAAATCCATTATTATACATAATAACCATAGTCCTTAAAGGAGAATTCCTAAAGGCGATTTTTCAGTTTCTCGAGGTCACTGAGTACTGTCAGTACAGTCGGTTCTATCTAGCTCGAGTTGCTGCAGCCAACAGCTAGAGCTGCCAGGCAGCTACAGTGCTACACTCTGGGAGAATGATTTTAAGGATGCCCCCAGAGTATATCATCATTTAGGATACCTAAGTATATTGTATAAATATGCATAATATAAAAATAACACAAATCCAAACCATTTATGTCCAGTTACAGTACATTACCATTCAATTAATATCCTCCTGTATATTTTTTTCGAGCAGTTACTTATAATTTTATTAATCCGATCCTTTTTGTTTTGTCTGAAAAAACCTCAAAGCTGTTTAAAATATTCTGATTATTCTCCAGACCTTCAGGAGACCAGCGTCTCCCTCCCTCCGTTCCCCTTCTGTTTTCACAACACATGCAGATACAAAACAGAGGCTTAGGCTGACAGAGAAAAAAATCCTCTGAATCTAATCTTAGAACCTCAGGTGTGTGTGTGTGTGTGTGTGTGTGTGTGTGTGTGCGTGTGTGTGTGTATCTGTGTGAGTGTGTGTGTGTGTGTGTGTGTGAGCGCTTGTTTGTGGATGTTTTTCATATTTGTCATCTCAAATGCTTACCCAAGTGGTGTTTTGCAGGTGACATGTCAAGTTCTGTGCACAGAAAACAGGGGTGGAGTAGTGGAGGGAAAGCAAGGAGACAGTGACAGATTTCCAAAAGCCTCCCCTAGGAACTACCTGCTTACTCAGAGTTTCTTAGCACTCAATCCAGACTCCAGGCACCGGTAATGCTAGATGCTAGCATGGCAGCTCGCATGTCAGCATGGCAGCTGAAGATCTTTTGCAGATTGACGTTAGGCACCCTTGCTGAGCAATCCCTTCGTCCAGACATTGGATGTGCAGCGTCACGGATGGATGAGGGACTTCAGAGACATAAGGCAGGCTAGCCAAGGCGCTCATCAGCCCAATGGAAACTGGTTAACGTTAACTTGACGTTGATGGTGTCAGCCAAGTTTGTTAATCAGAAAAAAGGACTAAGAATAACACAAAAATGATCGAAAATAACATAAATAAAGAGTGATTACATTTAACTAGAAAAATAAAAACAAAAAATGAACAGAACATTACATAAAATTACGAACATTACATAAATACAAACAAAAACATGATGCCAGACGGAGCGGCGTGTCTCGCCAGCGTCCCCGTAACCTCTTTTATATTTAGGTGCAGAAAAGACGTGCGCTTTCCGGAGCAGTCTTTGTACATACCGCAGCATACATAATTAGGCGCTCTTTACTCTTCCCTTCCCATCTTTTTACGCTACACTCCCACTTTCCCCTGGATCCTCCCATGAATGCATATGAATGACATGACAAACACAATCTGCCACTTTCAGCTCCCGCGACAGGCAGTTTGCACTTTTACATCATTGCGGCCTGTTTGTACATACCTCGCAATGATTTTACACGCACATTGTGAAACAAATACGCCTAGTGTGGGCGTAAAAGCATTAGTACATCTGGCCCAGAGAGAATTGGACAAAACGAGAGACCGCACAAGTGGTGAGTGACAGAAATGTGTATGAGTGTGTGTTTTTTGTCAGGAGCGTTGGCGAATCCCCCGACAGCCGTGATATTTGTACACACAACAGAGCTATGACGGGATTAAGGCAGGCAGATGATTTGACTTAAGCGTTAATTCTCTGGTGACCCCCTGGCCACATCACAGGTGGCGTGGTGTGGCGTGTGTGCACGCGTACGTCAGAAATGTTCTGCAGCAGACTTAATTCCCCCAGATTCCCCTCCCGAGGTGCTCCTCGCCATAGCCACCACCGCTGTGATTGATCATCCTCATTAGAACTTCAAAAGCCACTCCGGGTATTGTAACGGGATTTAAAGATTTATTATTTATTTTTTTTACCCCTCCTCACACAGGCATAGCATCACCCCCCAAAAATCAATCACGGCGCTGTTTGAAGTGCTCGCCCTGCGCGTTAATGCTCGGGCCTTTTCTTACTCAGCAACATGCTGATGCCAAAAAAAAGAAAAAGAAAAAGAACATCGTCCACATCAGAGGGAGGCCGAGTCAACATCGCTCATCTCTCTCTGGTTTTTTACCGGCGAGATGGGGAGTTACAGTAATCTCGTCTTCGCCTTTGCTGTTGACCAGATCAAAGAGAAACTAAATCTCTGCCATCCCGAGGCTGCGACGCAATTACCATTTAAATACTGGAGATGCACGTGGAGAGGGCCTCATGGAGTGACTGAGCTCAGCCAACGACTGCAGCAGATGCTACCAGTTGAGAGCTCTGTGCAGTGGTTTGTGTGTGTGTGTGTGTGTGTGTGTGTGTGTGTGTTTGTATGTGTATGTGTGTACGTCTATGCATGTGTGAGTGTGTGTGTGTGTCTGTGTGTGACACCTGTGTGGCACTCTGTGTGCAGTTACTATGTGCATTAAAATCATAAAGATAATGATGCTTCTTCACCCCAGTGGGTTATTACCCAGGATTCTGTGTGGCTGGGTCAGATGGGATTAACGATGATGGTTAATCAACTCTGACCTGTGTGCATGTGGCTGTGTCTCTCTGTGTTTGTCTGTGTGTGTGTGTGTGTGTGTGTGTGTGTGTGTGTGTGTGTGTGTGTGTGTGTGTGTGTGTGTGAGTGTGTGTCTGTGTGTGTGTGAGAGAGAGTTTGTGTGTGGGTTTGTGTGGATATGTGTGACTATGAGGGTGTATGTGCACATGTCTGTGTGTTTGTGTGTGTGTGTGTGTGTGTGTGTGTGTGTGTGTGTGTGTGTGTGTGTGTGTGTGTGTGTATGTGTGTGTGTGTGTGTGATTGTGTGTGATTATGTGAGAGTGGATGACCACTTGTGTGTGTGTCTATGTGTGTGTGTGAGAGAGAGTGGATGTCTACTTGTGTGTGTATGTGTGCAGCATCTTCACTGAGGTAATTAAAGGGGCAAAGATGGGTCTGAAAAAGGTTTGGGTTTGGAGGCAGATAATTAGTGTGTGCTGGAATGGGAAGGCCTCCTTCGGTAAACATTTCAAATATGGGAACGCTGTGCGTATGCCGACACAGCCTATGCCTGTTTATGCGAGCTTGTTTGTTGAACCATATTCAAACAGTGAGTCCGTTTAATCAGCAAAGTTTAATTAATTGTGTTTTGCAGAGAATCAAATATATTAAATCAACATCAGACTGTCACAAAGAATAAAAAAAAAACGGGCTTGTTTTGCGCAGAAACACGTAAAATCCTGTTTGCTGATACTTAAAAAGTCATTATGGAACAGAATGCTCAATTGTAAACTCTCTTTCTCTCCATTTCTCTTTCATTCTCTCTCTTTTTGCTTCTTCCTAATCTTTTCCATGGCAACTAACCATGTTCAATGCGTGAGATTCAATTTGTGACAGTACAATTGGAATAAGTGCTTCACAACAATGATCTACACTTCATGTGATACCACTCTTGTGTTCATTACCAATGTAAAATGCCTCATCCTTTGAAACAGCTGTTAACTGCTAAACCTCAGACAGACAAAATCTTAGCCACTGACTCTACTTTACACTTAACCTTCAATAACCTTTCTCTCAATACATCTGCTAAATGTGCATCTTATAACTACAGACAGATTCAGATCCTAATTCCTGAAATGAAGAAGAAGGTGTAAAGCTATTATTTAAGCCATTTTAGGATGCAGTTGGTGATGCAGACAAACGTAAACACAGATGTGTTTTTATTCTCACAGAATGTCTGCATCTATGCTCAGCCAAACAGAACACTCAGAGATGTGTGCAATAACTACAGACAGATTCAGATCCTAATTCCTGAAATGAAGAAGAAGGTGTAAAGCTATTATTTAAGCCATTTTATGGTCGTGAGCGGATTTTTTTCATGGCATTTTCTTTACAGGAACAGAGAAGAGATTTAGGGGTCTCACCAATACCACAATGTAATTCCATGTGAACTCTTAGACATTACCATTTTGTTACTAATTTATTATCACTACAAATTGTGGATTGTTTAGAAACAACTTAGAAACGAATATGCGGGTTGCTCTGAGCTATGTTGTGCTGCTACCATGATTTTTGCCCAGTTACCATAAACTACCCTTTTATTACCGATCTAATGTAAAGTGCTACAGGTAAGGGGTTACACCATACAAATCTAGTACATTACCCATAGCATCTTCAAGACTATTAAATGATGGAATCAAACTGATTGCCAGTGACATTGTGAGTACCTTTGCATCTAAGTATCTCCTCTCCCTTCTCCTCTCCTCTGCCCTCCTCTCTGCTGTCCTCCCCTCTCTTCTCCTCTTTCCTCTGTCCTCCTTTCTCCTCTCCTCTCCTCTCCTCTGCTCTCCTCCTTTCTCCTCTCCTCTCCTCTGTTCTCCTCCCTTCTCCTCTCCTCTCCTCCCTTCTCCTCTCCTCTGCTCTCCTTTCCTCCCTTCTCCTTTCCTCCCTTCTCCTCTGCTCTCCTCTCCTCCCTTCTCCTCTCCTCTGCTCTCCTTTCCTCCCTTCTCCTCTCCTCCCTTCTCCTCTCCTCTGCTCTCCTCTCCTCTGACCTTCCCACCCCACCCCGCCCCTCTCCTCGTTGTCCTCTGGAGTGTATTGAATTTGTTCTCCATTCTCTTAGCACCCCCAGGGAGTGAATTGACAACAACACTCATAAATATGCACAGGTGTTGATTTGGTCTATTACAATTTGATTTATAAATGTTATTTATAATTATCTTAATTATAATAAGATTACACCTGGAGACACACAGAGTCCCAAACACACACACACACACACACACACACACACACACACACACACACACACACACACACACACACACACACACAGACACTCTCACACACACATACACACAAACACACAGACACTCTCACACACACATACACACACACACACACACACACACACACACACACACACACACACACACACACACACACACATACAGAGTATTCAGTCAGTTTCAAGAACTTCAGATGAAAAGTACAAGTTTTCTGTCAATTCTAACTGTCAGTGTGTGGGGAATGTCTCCCAAGGGTTTCCCATAATCCTCTCTGAGACGTGATTTCCTCAGCTTTCCATGTGTAATGTAGAATGATCTACCTTGGAGGCACACCCACCCACTCAGGTAAGATGACAGTTTTGTCTAATCTCAGCGTCTAGTCTCTGTTTGTCCCCAGTTTGCTTTTGTTTTAGTAGTTTGCTGAGTTTTATTCTTCATGCTAAAATGATTGTGTAGAACAGCACAATCATTATATTTCCAAGTACAGAAGATTATTTGTAATACAGAGCCCGTTTGATAACTATTTGCTCATATCAAGCGTGGGTGTGGCAAGTGTGTGTGTGTGTGTGTGTGTGTGTGTGTGTGTGTGTGTGTGTGTGTGTGTGTGTATGTGTGTATCTCTCTCTCTCTAGAATAGGTTTGTATGCCCTATTAGGCCAGTTTAATAACTGTGAAACTATGTAACAGTTGCGGGGAGTCAATAAAACAGATTTCTGTAACCTCTCAAAAATATGTGTGTGTGTGTGTGTGTGTGTGTGTGTGTGTGTGTGTGTGTGGAGAGAGAGCAGTGACATCATCTTGTGCTAATGCACTGTGTCCGTTTTTAAAATGGCAGGTCCCTGGAGCTCTTACACGGCAGGCTTGTTTGAATAAATAACAAAGAGTCACAAAACACACACACACATTTAAACAATTACACACACACACACACACACACACACACACACACACACACACATGCATTAACTCACAAAAATACACAAAAAACACTATAGACAATGACAAGTAAACACATGTACTGTGCCACACACACACACACACACACACACACACACACTGCAGGGTGATATGAATCAATGGCATACAGGGACGGAAGGGAGGTGTAAATCAATGGAGGTGCTGCTGTTGGAATGCCTCATGAAACGTGAACAGAGGATTAGAGCAACAGAGAGAGAGCGAAAAAGAGAGAGAGAGAGAGAGAGGAATGGAGAAAATGAGAGAGAAAGAAAGACAAAGAAACTGATAGAATACAAAATCAAAGACACAACACTGTATCACAGAGACACAGAACAATATTAAAAAGAGTAATACATCCATTGTACAAAACCTCTTTGAAACAGTAAACCTGCACTTTAATTACATCCTGAACTTGTATGATAACAACAGAAAAGTGAACATTTTGAGTTGAAGCAATTAAAGTGGCTACCCCCTTTACCACTTTCGCTACCATCTGCTAAGAATGAAAAGAAGAGATCTAAAGAGAGTACAGGCAAAGAGGACAAGAAGCAGCTGTGACAGAGAGAAAGATAGAGAGAGAGAGAGAGAGAGAGAGAGAGAGAGAGAGAGAGAGAGTTAAAAGAGTTGTAGGATGCAGATGGTGATGCAGACAAACGTAAACACAGATGTGTTTTTATTCTCACAGAATGTCTGCATCTATGCTCAGCCAAACAGAACACTCAGAGATGTGTGCAAACATTGAAAACTCTGACACCACTGTACACTGGGTAAAAAACATTGTTAACAACAAGAATGAAGCGACTATGATAGTATACTTTCTTTGTGCTATTTATTTATCTTATTGTAATATTTCAATTCTCATGTTGATTTTCTAATCTGGGGAGAGGCATTCAAGTAAGAATTATATTGTGCAATACAACATACTGTATATGTCAATAAAACTTTCAATGCTTGATGTAATTGCCGTGGCGATGCATTGCTTTGTAGAGAAACAGATGAACAAGGGCTGCCTACACTGACCCCTACACCTCCACTGCACACAAATGCAGCCCATCAACACCCTCACACGTTATAGCCCCACAGAGACCTGTGTGAGTGCATTTCAATTCTGCAGCTCCACGCCCCACCAGAGTGAGAGGCTAGGGCTTAGGGTTTAGGTCTCAGGGCAGCTCTAAAGCTATAGGTGATGCACAGATTGAACCCCCACCCTTCACACCATACTTCCTCCATACATATCGTCTGTGCTCACACCCTCTAGTAACGGCATTGTTTGATGCAGTATTGATTCCTACTTATAAGGTCTCCTCTTGAATGTTATTCCTCATTTTTGTAAATTGCTTTGGATAAAAGTGTCTGCTAAATGAATAAATGTAATGGATATATACATTCTCACTACTACCTCATATATCTGTATGGCCAGAGAGAAATTAAATATCTTTTACTTGAGATGGTAATTAGAATGATTGGTTAAATAGAAGTGGTAAATAAATAATTGAATTCTGCAGACTCAATCATTTTCATTTAGCTACTGGGGGGGGGTGGGGGGGGTTGCAATACCATAAAATATGGCTCCATCTTTATTTTAATTGAGCAAATGTTGTAATTTTTCAAGAAAGTGTTTCAATCTACAAAAACAGTTAAGCAAGTAAACTAAATAAAGATTTATTTGAGTGTACTGGCTTTCTGACGTTGAATCAATATTTCAAAAGAATATTGAAACAATATTTCAATATTTAGATTAAAACAATACAAATACTTTCTGAATATGAAAATCCTAGCAAGATATCCTAGCATTCTAACTTTAATTCCTTAATTCCTTAATTCCTTCAACCGAAAAGTGATTGTTTGTTGTTGCCATGGATTAAGACTGGTTTGATTGGTGTCAAATCAGGATCATCCCTACCTCTATAATTCTGTATTATCATGAAAGCTTTGTCATCACCGTCACAGTGCTTTGACCACACATATACTGGTACTTGAATAAGACAGAGGATGTGTGTTTTTTCTTCTTCTCACACACACAGAAATGAGTGGCACATTTCAAGTGTAACTCCAAGTAAAAACAACCTAGGGTCTATTTACGGTAGTTGATCGAGTGCAAGTGTATTGATTTGACGATACCAGACCAGGAAGCCATGGAATTTTCTTCCTACAGATACAGGTGTTGTTATAACCTCTCTGTACACTTTCAAAGTTTACAATACTTCAGTTCGTCTATAGAAACCATGTAGTATAATTATATTTTGAGCATTGTTAGTGGTGTAAAATAGCGACGTGGTGAGTGAGTGACATCACTGATTGTGATCAATAGCATGAAATTGGCAGCAACTGGACAAAATCACAAACACAGGATGGATGACTAATGCTTTCCTCTTCTTGTTCTTGTGGAGGCTGAGATTCTGGACTGGAGTTTTATTTCCCCCTCTTTCTTATTTCCTTGTTTTTGGGCAGAATTATTAGACATGATGTGCTGTTGTCACTTTGGTGAAATTGTCCCTTCTGAGCTGAATTTCTCTCTCTCTCTCTGGCTTTGTCTCTCTCTTTCTCTTATCTTTCACTCCCTAATACTATCTCGCTCCCTCCCCCTAATAATCTCTCTTTTACACACTCACCCTGTCTCTCTCTCTCTCTCTCATTCTGCCTCACTCCATCCATCCCTTTCTGTCTCTCCATCTCTCTCCCTTTCTTTCTCTCTCCAACCCTCTATCCTGATTTTCTCTCTCTTTTTCTGCCTCACTCCTATTTCTCTCTTCATCCCTCTATTCCCTCACGGGATCAAAAGAGTATATATCCTTATCCTATCCTGATTTCTCTCTCTCTATCTCTGTCTGCCTCACTCTGCCCCCCTCTTTCTCTCTTCATCCCTCTATCCTGATTTCTCTCTCTCTCTGCTAGTTGTTGTGGGGCTGGCCTGCCTCCTGAGTGAGCCCCGTGCAGAGTGAAAACCCCTGGAGTGGCTGTCACAGCTGCCTCAGAGCACATGGGGATCCACAGCTCAGGGCTACAGAGAGAGAGGGGGGGAGAGACAGGGAGAGAGAGAGAGAGAGAGAGAGAGAGAGAGAGAGAGAGGGAGAGAGACAGAGAGAGAGGGGGGAGAGACAGGGAAAGAGAGAGAGGGAGAAAGAGAGAGAGAAAGGGGGAGAGACAGAAACAGAGAGAGAGTGTGTAAGAGAGAGATGATGAGGGGGAGAGAGAGAGATAGTGTGAGGGAGTGAAAGATAAGAAATATATACAGTGCTGTGCAAAACTCTTAAGCCACCATTAGATTTGAGAGTTTTGTTGTGATGACTCAATGTCTCAGACTCTTTATTAGAATACAATCAGAAGATAGAAGAAGTATAAAAAAACAGAAAGTGTACTTCTGCTTCTAGTCTTAGGCATTCGGTTTGTTGTTTTTGCAGTGTTATGATGACCAATTTGGTGAGGGGGAAGCTCGCGATGGAGCCAGTTGGTTCTGGCTCTGACAGTATTAGTATTAGAAGCTGGGAGGAGATGATGACAATTGGACAGATCCAAGATCTTTTTTTTTTTAAGTATATTTTTTGGGCTTTTTATGCCTTTAATGAGACAGGACAGTGGAGAATGACAGGAAGCGAGTGGGAGAGAGAGTCGGGGTGGGATCCGAAAAGGACCACAGGGAGGGAATGCTGCAGGTGTCCCAGACAGTCACGCCACGGCTGGGGCCTAGATCCAAGATCTTGTTGAAAAGCTACAGCTGGAAGATTCATTCACTGCTCTGGTTAAGAAGGAAAGGCGAGGCCAAAGGCTTTTTTATTCAAAGAACCTTGATCAGATCGCATTCCCATCCAGACGTACAATGGAGATGGACAGCACTTTGGATGACCCCTACTCATTTCACCTTGTGAAAAATGCTATTGATACTGCAGGGTCACTTTTTGGGTGAGCCACGCTGATCTTGAGACCTTCGTGACGGCTGAATCTACCAGCAACTTCTGGCAAGTGAGGCATGCCCATCCATGCCCTACGTGGAGAACGACAGCCACACCACCAGCTTCCTCCTTGTGTGATTGGTCATTATAGACCCTTTCAAGAGAGTTCCATTATCAGCATCATAGTTGGCCCCACAAGACTTCCGTTTTAACATTCCATATGTTATCTTAATGCAGAGGAATTAGATAGGGGCCCAAATAGAACGTTCAAGCATTGTTTTTGTTTTTATTGTTGAAAGGGTCCATAACAAATACATATAAAACCACAAACCCAATGAAGGCTTGAGACTGAAATCGAGCTGGAATCGGAACGAAAACTACATTTTATGTTTTTTTAAATACTGTGTACATAAGTCCTGTGTTTTCTGGTTACATTTTCAAATAGATATAGTCAGATATAACTATTGATGGATAGAGTGAGTGAGGGAGAGAAAGAGAGAGAATGAGAAAGTGAGGAATAGAAAGCGTGACATCAGGAGAGAGAGGGGGGAAGAGTGAGTGAGCGAAAAGATCAGCCCAAGGACACATGGGCCTCAGCCCTACCCACACAGGCGTACACACACACACACACACACACACACACACACACACACACACACACACACACACACACACACACACACACACACACACACACACACACACACACACAGGCTCAAACACACACACACACTCCACACACCATCACATACAGTAAATACCCAGAAGACACACACTCTCTCCATAGCCTCTTCAAACACACACAGACACAAAGTCAGACAGACACACAAACAGAGAAAACACACACACACACACATTTCAGACTGCACCCAGTGAAAGCTTCCTTCCATGACTTATGGCAGCAGTATTCATTCACTCATTCACACTATACAGTACTGATGCGCATCTGTGATATTTACCAACACATGCGCACACTGAACACACACACACACACACACACAGACACACACACACACGCACACACACACAAACACACACACAGGCACACACACAAAAACACAGACACACACACACACACACACACACACAAACTATCCTGCCCTTTACGGGTGGGCTTCCACATTCTGCCTGCTGGTGTTTACTTAGCTCTGATCGATGCCTTTCTGCTCAAACAAAAAAGGAGATAGTGTATCCGGGGACAACAGCGATAATCAATGGTAGACGCTGGCATAGATTAGAAGGTGTGTGTATTTGTATGTGTGTGTGGGCGTCTGTGCTTGTGTACAGTATATGTCTCTCTGTATGTGTTACTGTGCCTATTTGTGTTACAGTAACAATGCATGTATGTTCAATTCATGTCTCTCTCTGTGTGTGTGTGTGTGTGTGTGTGTGTCCGTGTGTGTGTCTATATTCTATATCAGCAGTAGTGGCAAATTTATAACTGGCATTATGATATATGCCTGTCCCGCTAAGCCCTTGATTACTGTCCATGCCCCCCCCCCCCCTCACATCCATCCTTTCTGAGCACTGAGGAGAGTGGAGTCGTCAGTAAGGGCTCCTTGGCAGTCAGTTAGGGCTGATAAAGGGGCTTGTTCAGGGTCAAGGGGTTTGGACTACCAAGGGACACTGTGAATGTCAAACGAAAATGAAAGGTTAACTATGACATTGTTTTGAAATGTAAAGGATGTTACATGGTGTGAATGAAAATATAATCTGTATGTGTGTAAGTTTGCGTGTGTATGTGGGCATGTGCGTTTAGTCTGTGAGTGAATATGTGAGTTGCAAGTGTGTGTGTGTATACGCTTGTGTTAGAGGGCTGGAGGCACACTGTCTGGATGACCTCAGAGGGAAATCAATCTGAGTGGTTATTAGTTATGATTGTGCAGATTGATCGCTCCCGCTTTGAGTGTGCGACTGAGGCAATGGGGCTGTCTCTGTACGCAGCCTGAGAGGATGGGCAGCCAGTCCAGCTCTCCTCTGAGAAGACCCACTGAAGATCACATTCATTCAGTCTGATTGACAGCTGACAAGTCATGAACCAGGGAGCAATGGCTTCATGTGAAATACTGTCATCATTTCTGACTACCATGGTTAGGCATGTGGC
>NW_027468689.1:18936040-18946040 GCF_046254945.1 Alosa pseudoharengus | reverse complement strand
TGACTGCTGTGACTATTAAAGCTTATCAACATCGACATGAGGGACCATTAAAATAATAACAACACTAACACATTCCTTAACTCAGAGAGAAATGGACAAATTTTCATCAGGACATTTTGGAATACAATTTAACTTCAATAAGTAAAAGAGAGAGAGAGAGAGAGAGAGAGAGAGAGAGAGAGAGAGAGAGCAGGAGGTAGAGAGAGGGAAGGAGGTAGGGAGGGAGAGATAGAGAGCAGGAGGGAGAGAGGGAAGGAAGTAGGGAGGGAGAGAGAGAAAGCAGGAGGGAGGTAGGGAGGGAGAGAGAATGTGCGTATAAGTAAGTGAGTGGGAAAGCTAGTGATCAAGTTAGTGAGAGGAGAAAACGAAAAAGCAAAAGAGTAGGGACTGATAATGTGATGTTAATGATAAACAACTCAGGGCCTCAGGCTGGTCTGTCAGTGGTGTAGTGGGTGATCGATCTCCCATGAGCCTTTTCACACCACTCCCCCCATGGCCCCATGGGTAACCTACGGCAACCTCTGAGGAGCTACATCAGGAACACACACACACACAGATGAACACACACACACAGAGACACATGCAGCGAAACCAATGCACACACACACACATATGCACATACACACACAAATAGAGAGAGAGAGAGAGAGAGATTATGGCTATATAAAAGGCTTCAATAAGCAGCACATACAGACAAAGCAACTGCAGGCTTGCCAGCGTGAACACAGCAAGTAAAGAGAGGGCTCTGACAGAGTGTATGCACACACACACACACACACACACACACACACACACACACACACACACACACAGAGATAGAGAGATGGAGATTCAGAGCCAGGGTAAAGGAGAGAGAGAGATAAGGAGAGAAAGGGGGGAGATGGGGGAGGGAACAAGATTGCTGACATACTGACAGTGAAAGGTGTCTAGTTGAGTGTACCAGAGAGATGACCCTGAAGTGTGAAAGCTGACCTGGACAACTACGCCTATTCGTCCTCACGCTGGGGACAGATGTGCTGAGAGGCAAAGGGACGCTTTTATCCAGAGAGAAAGTGAAAGAGAGAGAGTGAAAGAGAGAGAGAGAGAAAGAGTGAACGAGAGAGTATGTGTTTATACAAGAAAGGGGGAAAGATGGAGGTGGAGGGGGAAAACTGTTCAGGCTATGTTATGGATGGACTAAGACAAAGTGTGTGTGTGTGTGTGTGTGTGTGTGTGTGTGTGTGTGTGTGTGTGTGTGTGGTGCACATGTAAAAGTATATAAGGAGAAAGGAAACACAGACGATGAAGCAGAGAGCACATTTAGTACATGTCAGATCATATATGTACATAATTCAGTGAGATTGAGTCTTGTCTGTGTGTGTCTGTGTGTGTGCACATGTGCATGTGCATGTAAGACTATTGTACATGTAGAAGCTGAAAGTGTGTGTGTGTGTGTTTGTGTGTGTAGTTGAGAGACACGAGTAAGTGAATGAGTGAAAGAGTAAGTGTGAGTGTGAGTGTGTGTGTGTGTCTGCGTGTGTGCGTGTGTGCGTGAGTGTGTGTGCATGAGCGTGTGTTAAGTGGAACAGAGATGGTCGCCCACCCATGCCCCAGTCACAGGCATCTGAGGGGAAAATTGCTTGGCAACAGTAAAGAGCATCGCCATGGGCACAAATAAAGATGGAGCAGAAGTCTGCTGTCAGAGGCAATTAGAGTTTCTCTCTTTTGCACGTGCAAAATTTTAAATCTCTCACTTTCATAGTGTATTAAACACGCGCACAAACACACACACACACCCATACAGATAGTAACACTCACTCTCAAACTCATCTTTCTCTTTGTTTCTCTCTCTCTCTCTCTCACACACACACACACAGATACCTACAGAAAAACACATACACGAACACGGACAGTAAATGGGTTTTGCATTAAATATGCATCACGGATGAGATGTACATGCAAACCCCTCTTACACACACACACACATACACACACACCACAACCCTGACAGTGGCTGACTAATGCAGCGGACCCATGCGAGGCGAGCTCTGGGCAGGATTGCGGGCCAAACCCAGCCCAAATCCATCTGCTATCGGCCGCATGCTTCACACGAGTTTTATCAAGCAAATGAGCAGGGGCTTATTCACGCCTCACTTCCACTCCACTCTCTTACATCTCTGCTACAGCAGAATGCCGCCAGGACGAGAGTGACAACAACTGCACATTCCAGGGGCTACGCGAATGTGCCACAACAACATGATAAAAAAAAACCTTTAGCACAAAAAAGTCATTTGTCTACAGAAATGCCCCTCGTCACTTTTTTTTCCCCCTCTCTCTCTCTCTCTCTCTCTCCCTCTCTGTGCGCGTTCCAAAACATAAGAGTGACATTACTGTTACATAATGAATAATCCCCTATCAAACACATTTTAAAAGGTGAGCAAACAACATTGCGAGAGCTGCAGCCAAGAACTGGATCTCGCCGTCTGCTCTTCAGATCTCTACATGAGGCCTCCAGTATTTTCCTCCCAGCTTTTGTGAAGGAAAGCCCCCTGACTGGCAGAGAGAGAGAGAGAAGGAGAGGGAGAGGGAGACAGAGAGAGGGAGGGAGAGAGAGAGAGAAAGGGAAATAGACAGAGAGAGAGAGGGAGAAAGAGAGAGAGAGGGCCCAGCCAGAGAGCAGGGAGAATGCAACACACGAGAGAGACGAATGGTGGGAGATCTAAGATGGTACTGGGGTGCTACTATGCAGTGTGTGGACCTTTCCAGCTGCTTCACTCTGTGCAGACGGGGGGAAAGCAGTTGTCTAATCCCATCCGACACAGTGGTTCTCTTTCTGCCAACAAAGTTTTCCAAAAAGCTTTGAGTGTGCTCTTATAAGGAGCACAACTAAACTTCTTCCTCTTCTCTCTCTCTCTCTCTCTCCCTCAAATCTCTTCTTTTCCTTCTCCCATGGGGTTTATAAATCAAAACCCAAACTTCAGCGTCTTCATTTCCTAAAAACTACAAAATCTGCAGTCTCCAGCAGAGATGAGAATTATTTTGGCCTTTGTGAAAGGAAAGACAAAACAGACACCATGTTGAGAGGGTGTACTGTATGAAGATGAATGAACCACTGTAAAAACAAGCTGACGTTGACATATCCAGCAAAAACCTCCACCACATGTCTTGAGGATGATGATAAAGAGAATACATGGCCATCATCAACAGATCATAGATTGATGATAATCATTTTCTATTGATGCATTAATAATCACTGCTATTGTTTATTAATGACATGTTGAAAAGAAAGCATAATTGAAGGGGAATTCCGTGGCTGACAAAACAAGATTTAGGCTGCATATGAACAAAAGTTTGTGTTCCCTGTGTGCCTGTGTGTGTTTGTGTGTGTGTGTGTGTGTGTGTGTGTTTGTGTGTGTCATTGAGATAGAAAGTGATAAAAAAGAGAAAGCTGTTTGACCAGATGTTTACTTACCCTGCACCATTCATGATTCATCCTCGCTTTCATCCTCTGACCTGACAGACAGCATAGTTCAGCTCTGAGTAAAGAGTCCAGCTGGACCTTCAGTCCCGCGGGCCGAGATGAGAGCCTCTTAAAGACACGAGGAGCCGTGACGAGCAGCTCTCTGTAATTTCGGCCTCTGCTTCGCAAAGGCCAGTCATGCCCCAGGCTGAATACTGGAGAGCAACGCGGTGCTACTGTAAATCAATCCGACCAAGGGTACTGCAGTTTCAAAGGCATAAAAGCTAACTAGCACGATTTATGACTGACGAGGAAAAACTGCTGAGAAAAATAATGTGCCGTCGCAAAAACATTGGTCTAAATGCAACTTATTTATGTTTTGAAGCCCGTTTCTGGCACTTGGGGGAGGGTAATTAAACATTCTGAGATACGTTAGAATAGATAAGTTGACATTTTGAGAAGTCATCAATTGTTTCTTCAAGGAATGTTCCAGTATGATCACGAAATCTCGTGATGCTGATCTGCACGTGAGCGCTGCCACCTGTTTTAGAATTTCTTGGTGATGAAATTACAGGTTGTCTGCCATGTTTCGAGAGAAACCAGAAGTTTTTGCATAGTTCTGTTTACCTTACACGTCAAAAGGACCAAGTTGGACTGTTGAAGAAGTTATGTGTTGTAGGTTACTTGCTGTGTAGCAAAGTTATGGCATTGCAATCAGGGTTCTAAATGAACTTTTTTGATCACCAGCCAATGTGGCTGGTAACTTTCTACAGTTAC
The DNA here is from genome assembly GCF_046254945.1 of Alosa pseudoharengus. Lineage (NCBI taxonomy): Eukaryota > Metazoa > Chordata > Actinopteri > Clupeiformes > Clupeidae > Alosa > Alosa pseudoharengus. The sequence goes on along the minus strand of NW_027468689.1, from coordinate 18,941,824 downwards.
TAGCCAATCAGAATTTCTACTAGCCAATTTATTTCTGGTGAAAATAAGAGAATTATGAGTTTATGAGATAAGTGTCACTGAATGCATTTGATCTTTATTAACATTGTTGGCATGGATAGCCTACTATCTATATCTATTTCTCTGTCGATATCCTCATCCCCTACTTCATTCCTCTTCTCGCCCCCATAAGTCTGTCCCAACCACCGCCGCATTTAGTTTAATCTTAACTTAATAAAAAGGAGATATCAATTATCATCAACAATGACAAGCCAGCTGGATGCTGCTACTCGTTTTCTCTCCCTCTCACGTGTGCTCAGACGCGTTCTCAATTAAATGCAGTAGCATAGGGCCTACGTTCAATTTGGATCTTTATAGAGAGGACCCGAAAAGTATCATCTTTATGTAACATGCTGTTGGTGCATGTTTACATTGTATACTTTCTCTATCTCTAACAAGAGTAAAAAATAGTATGCAGTCCAGCTAGGCCTACTATTTATTGGCTAAATTCCCTCCTCTGTCTACGCACAGTGCGTGATGCGTGTGGTGGTGGTGATCACTGATCAGGCAATTTTTTAAAACTGATCATTTTCGCCTATACACGCTTCTCACGTTCCTCTCCATCTTCAGCTATAGACAATAAAACTAGATGTACCGCATAGCGGTACAAAATATGACCGCCGCTCAGTCCTGTATATCCATTCTGCGAAAATGAATCATATAAATGAATTTGTCTCCATCTTCTACTTCATCCCCCACTCTTAAAACACTTGTGTATGCTTGTTTGGAATGTGTGTTTGCGGGCCGCACACAAAGTAGCCTACTGGCGCTGCAAAGGTGAATAGATTTGTAGCACTTGCCAAAATTTTTTTATAAAACCTTTAAAATATCTAAATAATCACAAGTAGGGCAGTTCATCACAGTCCATCCATTGCAACTGGACTGATGAAAAGTACACCTTTAGGCTACATTGTATTTGGGAAAAGCAGAAGGTAGCAGCATAATGTATTTATTTATTTATTATTAAACAAAACAATCCCTGTCAGTTCCATGCAGTTTTCAACAGCTATCAAGAAGAGAGGTCATGTCATGGATTTTTGTGAATGTTTCTTCTTCTACATATGCATAAGTTTAGTCATCTAGTTCATATGATATTCAGCTTTATTGTCAATGCACAAATGAAATACCAGTAGTCTAAAACAAAATGCCGTTTTACCCAGTGGTGCAAATAACTGACATGTCCAAAAGGGCCTTCATGAAATGCGTTGCTAGACTGTTCATACACATTTTAACGGGCCAAGTTGAAGAGCTACTGTCCGTTATTGTTTGTGCAAATAATATGCTGATTCATGTTCCCTGACCAAGCTCAATCTTTTAAGAAATCGAAAAGGAATCGCCGGCAGATCAGGCTGAGTTCACCCAGCCTAGTCCATTGTAGGCGCCCGATAGAAATATTGTTTAATTTTGCAATTGAGATATCCACGCACTGGCGCCCCCCCCCCCCCCCACACACTTTCTCCTTTGGGAACCAATGGCTTACAGTATCAAGCGGACCTACGCTGCCACCTCTTGGCGAAATGTTAATAGTTTTGCATATCAGTAGTAATACATTTCACGCAGCTGTGTGAATCACGGAAAGCGACACTTCTAAATGGAACCCAACCCACTGTACAGTAGCTCAAGGTCTATGGCTAAAGCAGCCATAATGAAAGTGTTATCATTGTTTGGATACTTCACACACACATGTTTTTTAATCGCATAGACTACTACTACCAAGCTGAAATCAAAGCAAATCGACCCCCCTCTCACACCCTAAACACGCACTTCGAACAAACAACGTCTCAGTCTCACGGTATAGCCATAGGCAAAACTGTATTGGACCGGTGTAACTTTGGTAGGCTACTAAATCATCCATCGCAAAGAATGATTTTTGTAGCACGTGCAACAAATATGTGTAGGTACAGCCCTGCCCTGGATACATCGCTCAACGTGCGCTCTAAAACATTTGGTTTAAATGGAAATGTAGATCACGGGTGCGTTAATAAATCTACATTGCGGCGAGTTGACACAAATTATTCACTTTGACGAATTTATGTAGTTTCAGTCCTAGTTACTTTACTTTGAGCCATGCTCTTCCTTTATTGAATCACCTTTGAAAATAGAGGATTGAAGTAGCCTATATGGGTGTTTGGGAATGAACGTTGACTCAGATGCTTTTTGAGACTTTGAGCTTAATGTCCCGTCCCAGCCCAGTGTTTAGGATGCATCATCAGGTTATCTTTCAGGTAGCCTATATTTTCCATTAGAAAACCATCACGTAGCGAACGTGTTGTGGCTAACTCACTTAGCTCCTGTTAGTAGCCTAGGTTATTGTTATAAGCAAATGAAATGACAGTCGAAAGATGCAATTAGTGCTGTTATCAATGTTCTTGGTAGCCTATAACCGCATTTATGTTTTTCTACAAATACATCAATAATCAAATTGGCCTCTATCACTCAACCAATGCTAACGGCAACATTATTTTACCTACTCTAGGCTATTGATATAACTTAAGATTAACGTAGCCTACCTGCAGTAAAAACCAAGCATGTTCGCAGATTTATTTCAGCTTCAAGAAGAAATGGGAATTACATGTCATGCAGAAATCATCCTATCCATAGACGTTCTCAGCGGTAAACTACAGTCTTGTCCTTGTAGGAAGCGTAGTGTCTTTCCAACCCACTTTAGATTAACTTCCAACAAAATTACGTCTCACTGCAACGATGCGCCATCTGGTGGACAAACGACTACATGACACCAATACTGGAAATGCAGCCAAATTATTATTATGATGAATATTTGGTTTTCCTTTAATCCTACTGAATTTGTAATTATGTATCGGCCGTTGTAATTGCCGATACTGATGGTATGTGCGTACCTGTGTGTGTGTGTGTGTGTGTGTGTGCGTGTGTATATGTGTGCACCACCATCTTCAGGCCAATGAGTGTACAGTCACTAAATGTACACATAACTTAATTTTTTTAGACCCCCCCATGGATGAAATTCTACGAAACTTGGCATACCCCCAGAGAATGTCAGGTTAATCATACACATAAAATGGTAAATAAATCATACACATAAAATTGGTGCAGTTCTGAACATCTTAACTGAAGAGAGGGGCGATTAAAGCAGAATGATATTGCATTTTAATTTTTTACGGGGGGGGGGGGGGGGGGGGGTGCAAATCACAAATGAGTGATTATGGGCTAGGTTGATGTGGGCCCTTGAGACCAACATACCATAAAAATGTCTTCATCCTCGGTGCCACGGTTCAGGTAGTTATTTAGGAAAAACTGATTTTTTTGGGTTTCGGGGGGCCCAGGGGACGGGACCAAACGAATTATTTCCGTAAAAGTCTAGTGGGGCTACATACCCACCAAATTTCATGTGCCCCGGTGGTTCGGTGTCCCGGGTATCGTTGACCAAAAATTCAGGAAGTAGATGACGAAAAAAAAAAAAAAAAAAAAATGACAATCCCTAGGCTATATGACCGCTTCGCTAGCTTCGCCTGCGGCGGTCATAATAAACGATCTAGCTGCTTCAGGTTTTGCGGCCTCGCTACATGACATGAGCCCCCCACTAAGGAAATAGGCTAGGTAAACACAATGCGTTAATTGCGTTAATATTTCGTAACGTGTTCTGTATTTGTGTTATGTACATGTGTTATGTAGGCCTACTTTTTACTTTACTTTACTGGCTAACTCCCTCCTCTTTCAGTCTCTGCTCCCTGCTCTGGCTCCGTTCGTTCTTCTAATTCCTTGAGTTTTCTGGTAGACGCTCCGTTCGTTCCAGTCTCTCGCTCTGGTTTCACTCCAAACTGCGCGCAGTCAATGGGCGTAATAAACGCCATCACGTAGCATTACGGCACAGTGGTCATGGGAAATGTAGGAAGTACTGCCAGGGGGGATATATGACCGAGAGCACGTAATGCCTTATGCATCACCAGCCAAATTGGCTAGTACGTTTTTATTAACACCCGCCAAAATGAATTTTAACCCGCATTTGGCGGGTTGGCGGGTGTTAATTTAGAACCCTGATTGCAATAAATCAACTGACATAATGACCTGTGTAAGATTTTAAGGAAGATGTTTAGCCTATTTATAATGCAAACCGCTTTCGTGCCTGTAATCAAATGGCATGCGTGTGTGGCGCAGAATGCATAAGGCCTATATTTGGTTGGCCTACATTAAAATTGTATGCATTCTTGATGCAAAATGCATTCGTCAGGTGCACTCACCATTTTCTCTGTTACAGGTGTACACACGCTATGGGAAATGTTACACCTTCAACGGCAACAAAACGGCACCGAAACGAGCGAGGCAGGGTGGTATGGGCAACGGACTCGAGATGATGCTAGACATAGAACAGGATGAATACCTGCCTATCTGGAGGGAGACAAGTGAGCATACCTGCCTAATTTAATCGGTATAGTATGTATAAAAATGTATGATCTTTATGGGATTAACTGAGCCCAAATTCAATGTGTCACATGCATGGCCGGATCTAGAATGGGGGGGGGGTCCTCAAATGTGTCTTGTTGCCCCCACCCAATCTGACCAGTCTAGATCCGGGCCTGGTCACAGGACAAAGTTTTATGGAACAGTCTAAATTCGAAACATTTCATTTCTTATTGTTTTTGTGTGGGGCTGTGTCGTGTAGCCACTGCAGAAGAGGATTCCCACTTAATTTTGAACGATTTGTCCCCACTATAACACTCATTATGTCAAGTTGTAGACCTACATACATATAGCATAATGATCATTCAGGGGTTAAAATATGCTGCCTTCACACTTAATTTTACCTAACTCTCTCTCTCTCTCTCTCTCTCTCTCTCTCTCTCTCTCTCTCTCTGTCTTTCTCATGTCTCATGTCTCATGTTGTCTGTATCCCCTGAAGATGAGACCTCTTTAGAGGCAGGAATCAGGGTGCAGATCCACAGTCAAGATGAACCCCCTTACATCCACCAGCTGGGCTTCGGAGTCTCCCCAGGCTTCCAGACGTTTGTGTCCTGCCAGGAACAGAGGGTGTGTGTCATGTGTCTGTGCAAAGCTCTAGACTGGAAATTATTATTGGACATGCGATCTATTATGTATAATAGAAATAAAATGTTTCAGTACCCTTTTATAATTGGGCATCCTCTAAAATGTTCAGGTTACATAGCCTACCAGGTTGCAAGTGACCTGAACAGCAATGTAAATTAACCAAAAAATACAGAATATGCTGTTGCAATGTAATAACTGCCTTCGACAACATTGAAGATATTTACCTATATGTGTAAGGCAATTGTTATTTTATAATGTAAAGATCTTATTTGTTACAAAACAAGTACAGACAGAACATAGAAACATCAAATTATGTCTCCACATTTGCTCTGTAATAGCCAGCAATTGATAAGATTGTAAATGCTATCCATTATTTACACTTAAGCCTAAAATGTGCTACTGGATCTTTGACCAAGATTTTACATAACTGCTTTAGTACGCTCTTGGTCATTAGACTTTGCAGGGCATTGTGGAGTTGGCCTTCTCCCAAACCTGGTAAATACCTGTGGAGAAATACCAAGACAATGAGCCTAATCCTTCTAGTACAAACACAACAATTTCTTGCAAGATGACAAGAAAACTGACAGAAAACTTTTAATGTAGCCACCAAAGCAATTATTACCCAAAGGAATGGGATTGAATTCAATATTACTGTAACAACGGAAATTAGATGTTCAACATGTTAAATTATTTATAATTTGGTGT
>NW_027468689.1:18932848-18935840 GCF_046254945.1 Alosa pseudoharengus | reverse complement strand
GGCCTCAGCCCTACCCACACAGGCGTACACACACACACACACACACACACACACACACACACACACACACACACACACACACACACACACACACACACACACACACACACAGGCTCAAACACACACACACACTCCACACACCATCACATACAGTAAATACCCAGAAGACACACACTCTCTCCATAGCCTCTTCAAACACACACAGACACAAAGTCAGACAGACACACAAACAGAGAAAACACACACACACACACATTTCAGACTGCACCCACTGAAAGCTTCCTTCCATGACTTATGGCAGCAGTATTCATTCACTCATTCACACTATACAGTACTGATGCGCATCTGTGATATTTACCAACACATGCGCACACCGAAAACACACACACATACACACACACACACACACAGACACACACACACACACGCACACACACACAAACACACACACAGGCACACACACAAACACAGACACACACACACACACACACACACACACAAACTATCCTGCCCTTTACGGGTGGGCTTCCACATTCTGCCTGCTGGTGTTTACTTAGCTCTGATCGATCGATGCCTTTCTGCTCAAACAAAAAAGGAGATAGTGTATCCGGGGACAACAGCGATAATCAATGGTAGACGATGGCATAGATTAGAAGGTGTGTGTATTTGTATGTGTGTGTGGGCGTCTGTGCTTGTGTACAGTATGTATATGTCTCTCTGTATGTGTTACTGTGCCTATTTGTGTTACAGTAACAATGCATGTATGTACAATTCATGTCTCTCTGTGTGTGTGTGTGTGTGTGTGTGTGTCCGTGTGTGTGTCTATATTCTATATCAGCAGTAGTGGCAAATTTATAACTGGCATTATGATATATGCCTGTCCCGCTAAGCCCTTGATTACTGTCCATGCCCCCCCCCCCCCCCCCCCCCTCACATCCATCCTTTCTGAGCACTGAGGAGAGTGGAGTCGTCAGTAAGGGCTCCTTGGCAGTCAGTTAGGGCTGATAAAGGGGTTTGTTCAGGGTCAAGGGGTTTGGACTACCAAGGGACACTGTGAATGTCAAACGAACATGAAAGGTTAACTATGACTTTGTTTTGAAATGTAAAGGATGTTACATGGTGTGAATGAAAATATAATCTGTATGTGTGTAAGTTTGTGTGTGTATGTGGGCATGTGCGTTTAGTCTGTGAGTGAATATGTGAGTTGCAAGTGTGTGTGTGTATACGCTTGTGTTAGAGGGCTGGAGGCACACTGTCTGGATGACCTCAGAGGGAAATCAATCTGAGTGGTTATTAGTTATGATTGTGCAGATTGATCGCTCCCGCTTTGAGTGTGCGACTGAGGCAATGGGGCTGTCTCTGTACGCAGCCTGAGAGGATGGGCAGCCAGTCCAGCTCTCCTCTGAGAAGACCCACTGAAGATCACATTCATTCAGTCTGATTGACAGCTGACAAGTCATGAACCAGGGAGCAATGGCTTCATGTGAAATACTGTCATCATTTCTGACTACCATGGTTAGGCATGTGGCTAGTTTGTGTGTGTGTGTGTGTTTGGCTGTGTATGTATGTAAATAAGTACGTGTTGATGCTTATGTAAAACATATTGTCTGTGCATGTGTGTGTGTGTGTGTGTGTGTGTGTGAATTTTCAATCATGACTTCTCTGCTCACATTTGTAATTACGTGTCACTTTGATGATCAGTAATTTTTTTTAATGGGGGTCACAATTGTTCAAAGCTCAGCACATGAAACGCCCAAAGGAAAACGTTTGATAGACCACACATCAGAAAACTGCCCACAGTGATCTGAAAGCAATTAAGCATCGCAGTGGCCTAATCAAGATTACTCGTCCACGATACCAAGCTCCATTTTTTACCCCCCTTTTCTTCTCTAATAGAGAGCGTCTGATCAGTAGATCTGTACATCCAGTGGAGGAAGGGGGTTCAGTCTTTTGATGACAGAATTGCCTGATTGCTTATCCCCCCACCCATCCTTTTGCCTCTCATTCATCACCACACACACACACACACACACACACACACACACACTACTGGTTCGTTACTGTGGCGAAAACAATAGTTTATGGTTGTACCTGCCAAAATGTGTTTTCCTTATCACCTCCATCAAGGAGTGGTTTGTCTGTTTGCAAATATGACTGTGCAAAAACTAGACTACAAGCCCCATTTTCATGAAACCTGGTGGAAATGTGTAGCACGTAGCTAACAGTTCAACATAGATAACAAAGATTTGGCATGTGGCCTTGGTAGAGGTCTGCAATGTCTGAGTGCCCGTCTAGTGTCCTATGCTATCATCTTGTGTTTATTCATGATAGAGGCAAAAATATCTGGGGAAATATTTGCTCTAGTGTCCTCCAATGAAATTTGATTTTATGTAGCATATAGCGAAAAATAGCAACTATAGCAAGTCATGTTAAAGCAACACCAAAGAGTTTTTTGTACCTTAAAATAATGTTTCCAAAATTGTTTCAGTGGTTCATCAACTTGTAACAGGGTGAACGGCAATTCTGCATTCGCTTTGCGGCCCTCTATCGGCTATAACCGCACTATGTAAGTTTGCCAGATCGGGTAGCGGATCTGTAGTTCGATGGAATGAGACATAAGAAACTACAAATTTGACTTGCATCTGATGTCGCAATACATCATACTTTTATGTCATGCAAAATATTCTACCTTGTCTGTGGACATCGTTATTTGCAAAGCCGGTGCTGGATAAACAAATAGCGTGCATGCGACAGAGGGAAAGTTCTTTGGTGTTGCTTTAATGTCATACTGGGATAACATGTAAATTCTTGTTCTGTGTGCATGGATACACCAAATTAAGTGTGTGTGTGTGTGTGTGTGTGTGAGAGAGAGAGAGAGAGAGAGAGAGAGAGAGAGAGAGAGTGAGAGTGAGGTTATGGAAGTTCAGCTAGTCACTTTCTTATCCCCCATGTGGACAGGAATAGGCTGTTAATGCTTTTTATTAATTAACAG
>NW_027468689.1:18877848-18927848 GCF_046254945.1 Alosa pseudoharengus | reverse complement strand
CAGTCACAGGCATCTGAGGGGAAAATTGCTTGGCAACAGTAAAGAGCATCGCCATGGGCACAAATAAAGATGGAGCAGAAGTCTGCTGTCAGAGGCAATTAGAGTTTCTCTCTTTTGCACGTGCAAAATTTTAAATCTCTCACTTTCATAGTGTATTAAACACGCGCACAAACACACACACACACCCATACAGATAGTAACACTCACTCTCAAACTCATCTTTCTCTTTGTTTCTCTCTCTCTCTCTCTCACACACACACACACAGATACCTACAGAAACACACATACACGAACACGGACAGTAAATGGGTTTTGCATTAAATATGCATCACGGATGAGATGTACATGCAAACCCCTCTTACACACACACACACATACACACACACCACAACCCTGACAGTGGCTGACTAATGCAGCGGACCCATGCGAGGCGAGCTCTGGGCAGGATTGCGGGCCAAACCCAGCCCAAATCCATCTGCTATCGGCCGCATGCTTCACACGAGTTTTATCAAGCAAATGAGCAGGGGCTTATTCACGCCTCACTTCCACTCCACTCTCTTACATCTCTGCTACAGCAGAATGCCGCCAGGACGAGAGTGACAACAACTGCACATTCCAGGGGCTACGCGAATGTGCCACAACAACATGATAAAAAAAAACCTTTAGCACAAAAAAGTCATTTGTCTACAGAAATGCCCCTCGTCACTTTTTTTTCCCCCTCTCTCTCTCTCTCTCTCTCTCCCTCTCTGTGCGCGTTCCAAAACATAAGAGTGACATTACTGTTACATAATGAATAATCCCCTATCAAACACATTTTAAAAGGTGAGCAAACAACATTGCGAGAGCTGCAGCCAAGAACTGGATCTCGCCGTCTGCTCTTCAGATCTCTACATGAGGCCTCCAGTATTTTCCTCCCAGCTTTTGTGAAGGAAAGCCCCCTGACTGGCAGAGAGAGAGAGAGAAGGAGAGGGAGAGGGAGACAGAGAGAGGGAGGGAGAGAGAGAGAGAAAGGGAAATAGACAGAGAGAGAGAGGGAGAAAGAGAGAGAGAGGGCCCAGCCAGAGAGCAGGGAGAATGCAACACACGAGAGAGACGAATGGTGGGAGATCTAAGATGGTACTGGGGTGCTACTATGCAGTGTGTGGACCTTTCCAGCTGCTTCACTCTGTGCAGACGGGGGGAAAGCAGTTGTCTAATCCCATCCGACACAGTGGTTCTCTTTCTGCCAACAAAGTTTTCCAAAAAGCTTTGAGTGTGCTCTTATAAGGAGCACAACTAAACTTCTTCCTCTTCTCTCTCTCTCTCTCTCTCCCTCAAATCTCTTCTTTTCCTTCTCCCATGGGGTTTATAAATCAAAACCCAAACTTCAGCGTCTTCATTTCCTAAAAACTACAAAATCTGCAGTCTCCAGCAGAGATGAGAATTATTTTGGCCTTTGTGAAAGGAAAGACAAAACAGACACCATGTTGAGAGGGTGTACTGTATGAAGATGAATGAACCACTGTAAAAACAAGCTGACGTTGACATATCCAGCAAAAACCTCCACCACATGTCTTGAGGATGATGATAAAGAGAATACATGGCCATCATCAACAGATCATAGATTGATGATAATCATTTTCTATTGATGCATTAATAATCACTGCTATTGTTTATTAATGACATGTTGAAAAGAAAGCATAATTGAAGGGGAATTCCGTGGCTGACAAAACAAGATTTAGGCTGCATATGAACAAAAGTTTGTGTTCCCTGTGTGCCTGTGTGTGTTTGTGTGTGTGTGTGTGTGTGTGTGTGTTTGTGTGTGTCATTGAGATAGAAAGTGATAAAAAAGAGAAAGCTGTTTGACCAGATGTTTACTTACCCTGCACCATTCATGATTCATCCTCGCTTTCATCCTCTGACCTGACAGACAGCATAGTTCAGCTCTGAGTAAAGAGTCCAGCTGGACCTTCAGTCCCGCGGGCCGAGATGAGAGCCTCTTAAAGACACGAGGAGCCGTGACGAGCAGCTCTCTGTAATTTCGGCCTCTGCTTCGCAAAGGCCAGTCATGCCCCAGGCTGAATACTGGAGAGCAACGCGGTGCTACTGTAAATCAATCCGACCAAGGGTACTGCAGTTTCAAAGGCATAAAAGCTAACTAGCACGATTTATGACTGACGAGGAAAAACTGCTGAGAAAAATAATGTGCCGTCGCAAAAACATTGGTCTAAATGCAACTTATTTATGTTTTGAAGCCCGTTTCTGGCACTTGGGGGAGGGTAATTAAACATTCTGAGATACGTTAGAATAGATAAGTTGACATTTTGAGAAGTCATCAATTGTTTCTTCAAGGAATGTTCCAGTATGATCACGAAATCTCGTGATGCTGATCTGCACGTGAGCGCTGCCACCTGTTTTAGAATTTCTTGGTGATGAAATTACAGGTTGTCTGCCATGTTTCGAGAGAAACCAGAAGTTTTTGCATAGTTCTGTTTACCTTACACGTCAAAAGGACCAAGTTGGACTGTTGAAGAAGTTATGTGTTGTAGGTTACTTGCTGTGTAGCAAAGTTATGGCATTGCAATCAGGGTTCTAAATGAACTTTTTTGATCACCAGCCAATGTGGCTGGTAACTTTCTACAGTTACTAGCCAATCAGAATTTCTACTAGCCAATTTATTTCTGGTGAAAATAAGAGAATTATGAGTTTATGAGATAAGTGTCACTGAATGCATTTGATCTTTATTAACATTGTTGGCATGGATAGCCTACTATCTATATCTATTTCTCTGTCGATATCCTCATCCCCTACTTCATTCCTCTTCTCGCCCCCATAAGTCTGTCCCAACCACCGCCGCATTTAGTTTAATCTTAACTTAATAAAAAGGAGATATCAATTATCATCAACAATGACAAGCCAGCTGGATGCTGCTACTCGTTTTCTCTCCCTCTCACGTGTGCTCAGACGCGTTCTCAATTAAATGCAGTAGCATAGGGCCTACGTTCAATTTGGATCTTTATAGAGAGGACCCGAAAAGTATCATCTTTATGTAACATGCTGTTGGTGCATGTTTACATTGTATACTTTCTCTATCTCTAACAAGAGTAAAAAATAGTATGCAGTCCAGCTAGGCCTACTATTTATTGGCTAAATTCCCTCCTCTGTCTACGCACAGTGCGTGATGCGTGTGGTGGTGGTGATCACTGATCAGGCAATTTTTTAAAACTGATCATTTTCGCCTATACACGCTTCTCACGTTCCTCTCCATCTTCAGCTATAGACAATAAAACTAGATGTACCGCATAGCGGTACAAAATATGACCGCCGCTCAGTCCTGTATATCCATTCTGCGAAAATGAATCATATAAATGAATTTGTCTCCATCTTCTACTTCATCCCCCACTCTTAAAACACTTGTGTATGCTTGTTTGGAATGTGTGTTTGCGGGCCGCACACAAAGTAGCCTACTGGCGCTGCAAAGGTGAATAGATTTGTAGCACTTGCCAAAATTTTTTTATAAAACCTTTAAAATATCTAAATAATCACAAGTAGGGCAGTTCATCACAGTCCATCCATTGCAACTGGACTGATGAAAAGTACACCTTTAGGCTACATTGTATTTGGGAAAAGCAGAAGGTAGCAGCATAATGTATTTATTTATTTATTATTAAACAAAACAATCCCTGTCAGTTCCATGCAGTTTTCAACAGCTATCAAGAAGAGAGGTCATGTCATGGATTTTTGTGAATGTTTCTTCTTCTACATATGCATAAGTTTAGTCATCTAGTTCATATGATATTCAGCTTTATTGTCAATGCACAAATGAAATACCAGTAGTCTAAAACAAAATGCCGTTTTACCCAGTGGTGCAAATAACTGACATGTCCAAAAGGGCCTTCATGAAATGCGTTGCTAGACTGTTCATACACATTTTAACGGGCCAAGTTGAAGAGCTACTGTCCGTTATTGTTTGTGCAAATAATATGCTGATTCATGTTCCCTGACCAAGCTCAATCTTTTAAGAAATCGAAAAGGAATCGCCGGCAGATCAGGCTGAGTTCACCCAGCCTAGTCCATTGTAGGCGCCCGATAGAAATATTGTTTAATTTTGCAATTGAGATATCCACGCACTGGCGCCCCCCCCCCCCCCCACACACTTTCTCCTTTGGGAACCAATGGCTTACAGTATCAAGCGGACCTACGCTGCCACCTCTTGGCGAAATGTTAATAGTTTTGCATATCAGTAGTAATACATTTCACGCAGCTGTGTGAATCACGGAAAGCGACACTTCTAAATGGAACCCAACCCACTGTACAGTAGCTCAAGGTCTATGGCTAAAGCAGCCATAATGAAAGTGTTATCATTGTTTGGATACTTCACACACACATGTTTTTTAATCGCATAGACTACTACTACCAAGCTGAAATCAAAGCAAATCGACCCCCCTCTCACACCCTAAACACGCACTTCGAACAAACAACGTCTCAGTCTCACGGTATAGCCATAGGCAAAACTGTATTGGACCGGTGTAACTTTGGTAGGCTACTAAATCATCCATCGCAAAGAATGATTTTTGTAGCACGTGCAACAAATATGTGTAGGTACAGCCCTGCCCTGGATACATCGCTCAACGTGCGCTCTAAAACATTTGGTTTAAATGGAAATGTAGATCACGGGTGCGTTAATAAATCTACATTGCGGCGAGTTGACACAAATTATTCACTTTGACGAATTTATGTAGTTTCAGTCCTAGTTACTTTACTTTGAGCCATGCTCTTCCTTTATTGAATCACCTTTGAAAATAGAGGATTGAAGTAGCCTATATGGGTGTTTGGGAATGAACGTTGACTCAGATGCTTTTTGAGACTTTGAGCTTAATGTCCCGTCCCAGCCCAGTGTTTAGGATGCATCATCAGGTTATCTTTCAGGTAGCCTATATTTTCCATTAGAAAACCATCACGTAGCGAACGTGTTGTGGCTAACTCACTTAGCTCCTGTTAGTAGCCTAGGTTATTGTTATAAGCAAATGAAATGACAGTCGAAAGATGCAATTAGTGCTGTTATCAATGTTCTTGGTAGCCTATAACCGCATTTATGTTTTTCTACAAATACATCAATAATCAAATTGGCCTCTATCACTCAACCAATGCTAACGGCAACATTATTTTACCTACTCTAGGCTATTGATATAACTTAAGATTAACGTAGCCTACCTGCAGTAAAAACCAAGCATGTTCGCAGATTTATTTCAGCTTCAAGAAGAAATGGGAATTACATGTCATGCAGAAATCATCCTATCCATAGACGTTCTCAGCGGTAAACTACAGTCTTGTCCTTGTAGGAAGCGTAGTGTCTTTCCAACCCACTTTAGATTAACTTCCAACAAAATTACGTCTCACTGCAACGATGCGCCATCTGGTGGACAAACGACTACATGACACCAATACTGGAAATGCAGCCAAATTATTATTATGATGAATATTTGGTTTTCCTTTAATCCTACTGAATTTGTAATTATGTATCGGCCGTTGTAATTGCCGATACTGATGGTATGTGCGTACCTGTGTGTGTGTGTGTGTGTGTGTGTGCGTGTGTATATGTGTGCACCACCATCTTCAGGCCAATGAGTGTACAGTCACTAAATGTACACATAACTTAATTTTTTTAGACCCCCCCATGGATGAAATTCTACGAAACTTGGCATACCCCCAGAGAATGTCAGGTTAATCATACACATAAAATGGTAAATAAATCATACACATAAAATTGGTGCAGTTCTGAACATCTTAACTGAAGAGAGGGGCGATTAAAGCAGAATGATATTGCATTTTAATTTTTTACGGGGGGGGGGGGGTGCAAATCACAAATGAGTGATTATGGGCTAGGTTGATGTGGGCCCTTGAGACCAACATACCATAAAAATGTCTTCATCCTCGGTGCCACGGTTCAGGTAGTTATTTAGGAAAAACTGAATTTTTTGGGTTTCGGGGGGCCCAGGGGACGGGACCAAACGAATTATTTCCGTAAAAGTCTAGTGGGGCTACATACCCACCAAATTTCATGTGCCCCGGTGGTTCGGTGTCCCGGGTATCGTTGACCAAAAATTCAGGAAGTAGATGACGAAAAAAAAAAAAAAAAAAAAATGACAATCCCTAGGCTATATGACCGCTTCGCTAGCTTCGCCTGCGGCGGTCATAATAAACGATCTAGCTGCTTCAGGTTTTGCGGCCTCGCTACATGACATGAGCCCCCCACTAAGGAAATAGGCTAGGTAAACACAATGCGTTAATTGCGTTAATATTTCGTAACGTGTTCTGTATTTGTGTTATGTACATGTGTTATGTAGGCCTACTTTTTACTTTACTTTACTGGCTAACTCCCTCCTCTTTCAGTCTCTGCTCCCTGCTCTGGCTCCGTTCGTTCTTCTAATTCCTTGAGTTTTCTGGTAGACGCTCCGTTCGTTCCAGTCTCTCGCTCTGGTTTCACTCCAAACTGCGCGCAGTCAATGGGCGTAATAAACGCCATCACGTAGCATTACGGCACAGTGGTCATGGGAAATGTAGGAAGTACTGCCAGGGGGGATATATGACCGAGAGCACGTAATGCCTTATGCATCACCAGCCAAATTGGCTAGTACGTTTTTATTAACACCCGCCAAAATGAATTTTAACCCGCATTTGGCGGGTTGGCGGGTGTTAATTTAGAACCCTGATTGCAATAAATCAACTGACATAATGACCTGTGTAAGATTTTAAGGAAGATGTTTAGCCTATTTATAATGCAAACCGCTTTCGTGCCTGTAATCAAATGGCATGCGTGTGTGGCGCAGAATGCATAAGGCCTATATTTGGTTGGCCTACATTAAAATTGTATGCATTCTTGATGCAAAATGCATTCGTCAGGTGCACTCACCATTTTCTCTGTTACAGGTGTACACACGCTATGGGAAATGTTACACCTTCAACGGCAACAAAACGGCACCGAAACGAGCGAGGCAGGGTGGTATGGGCAACGGACTCGAGATGATGCTAGACATAGAACAGGATGAATACCTGCCTATCTGGAGGGAGACAAGTGAGCATACCTGCCTAATTTAATCGGTATAGTATGTATAAAAATGTATGATCTTTATGGGATTAACTGAGCCCAAATTCAATGTGTCACATGCATGGCCGGATCTAGAATGGGGGGGGGGGTCCTCAAATGTGTCTTGTTGCCCCCACCCAATCTGACCAGTCTAGATCCGGGCCTGGTCACAGGACAAAGTTTTATGGAACAGTCTAAATTCGAAACATTTCATTTCTTATTGTTTTTGTGTGGGGCTGTGTCGTGTAGCCACTGCAGAAGAGGATTCCCACTTAATTTTGAACGATTTGTCCCCACTATAACACTCATTATGTCAAGTTGTAGACCTACATACATATAGCATAATGATCATTCAGGGGTTAAAATATGCTGCCTTCACACTTAATTTTACCTAACTCTCTCTCTCTCTCTCTCTCTCTCTCTCTCTCTCTCTCTCTCTGTCTTTCTCATGTCTCATGTCTCATGTTGTCTGTATCCCCTGAAGATGAGACCTCTTTAGAGGCAGGAATCAGGGTGCAGATCCACAGTCAAGATGAACCCCCTTACATCCACCAGCTGGGCTTCGGAGCCTCCCCAGGCTTCCAGACGTTTGTGTCCTGCCAGGAACAGAGGGTGTGTGTCATGTGTCTGTGCAAAGCTCTAGACTGGAAATTATTATTGGACATGCGATCTATTATGTATAATAGAAATAAAATGTTTCAGTACCCTTTTATAATTGGGCATCCTCTAAAATGTTCAGGTTACATAGCCTACCAGGTTGCAAGTGACCTGAACAGCAATGTAAATTAACCAAAAAATACAGAATATGCTGTTGCAATGTAATAACTGCCTTCGACAACATTGAAGATATTTACCTATATGTGTAAGGCAATTGTTATTTTATAATGTAAAGATCTTATTTGTTACAAAACAAGTACAGACAGAACATAGAAACATCAAATTATGTCTCCACATTTGCTCTGTAATAGCCAGCAATTGATAAGATTGTAAATGCTATCCATTATTTACACTTAAGCCTAAAATGTGCTACTGGATCTTTGACCAAGATTTTACATAACTGCTTTAGTACGCTCTTGGTCATTAGACTTTGCAGGGCATTGTGGAGTTGGCCTTCTCCCAAACCTGGTAAATACCTGTGGAGAAATACCAAGACAATGAGCCTAATCCTTCTAGTACAAACACAACAATTTCTTGCAAGATGACAAGAAAACTGACAGAAAACTTTTAGTGTAGCCACCAAAGCAATTATTACCCAAAGGAATGGGATTGAATTCAATATTACTGTAACAACGGAAATTAGATGTTCAACATGTTAAATTATTTATAATTTGGTGTGTGTGTACACATGCTCTTACACATGTAAAACAGCTGACCTACCTGCCCCAGCCGTGGGGTAACTGCCGGGCGACCTCCGAGCAGGTGATGCCGGGCTATGACACCTACAGCATCAGTGCCTGCCGCCTCAGCTGTGAGAGTGCCCAGGTGATGGCAGAGTGCAACTGCAGGATGGTGCATATGCCAGGTACACACACACACACACACACACACACACACACACACACACACACACACACACACACAAACACACACACACACACACAAACACACCACATACACACACACACAAACACACACACATACACATACACATACACACCACATACATACATACACACACACATACAACATTCACAATTTTTTCTCTCTGTCCTCTCTCTTACAGACACAAATACACTGACCTACACCCACTCACACACACACACACACACACACACTCACACATACATATATGACACTTTTTACAGCAAGAAGTGAAAACTCAAAATCGCACCTGTACTCACACTTTTAGGAAGTGCAGTGGTTTGCAAATTCCCATGATTATTGCACGTGCGCGCACACACACACACACACACACACACACACAAACACACACACACACAGACACACACACACACACACACACACACACACACACACACCATCACCAGGTACATAATAATGTGTGTTCTCTTTTGTTTTATCCACAGGGGAAGCTGCCATCTGCCCTCCCAGCAAAGTGAAGTGTGTGGACAAAGCTCTGGGTAAGACATCCTTCCCATTTCTCTTCCTCTTGATCTCTCTCTCCATCCCTCTTCTGCTCACTCTTTTTCTCCTCACCTTTCTTTCCCTCTCCTCTCCTCTCCTCACCTTTCTTTCCCTCTCCTCTCCTCTCCTCACCTTTCTTTCCCTCTCCTCTCCTCACCTCACCTTTCTTTCCCTCTCCTCTCCTCTCCTCTCCTCACCTTTCTTTTCCTCTCCTCTCCTCTCCTGTCCTCTCTTATCCTTTCATTTAATCTCTTTCAATCCGTTCTAGTCCACACGTACGAAACCGATCTTTTTTCCCTCCGTCTTCCCTGAAACCGCATCAAGAATATTTGCGTCCAAACGGATCCATCTCACTCTGGGACCAGGTTTCAGAAAGGTGCGGTTTCGGGCAGTGCGTTTACAGGATTCGTTTGGACGCTCGGCCAAGACGAAGCAAAACCTCTGCGTTTAACCTAAAAAGCGTCTCCGTCTCTTTCAATCCGTTCTCCCTTTCTCCTGTCATTAATGCTCACCTACTCCTCCACCTCTTTCTTTTCTCTTCCCCACTTGTTGAGAGTTTCTTTGTCACACTTCTCTGCCCTGCCCCTAAGTTGACCCTACACCCTGTATAAGATGTAAGTGATCTACTGGTCACAGTAGATGGACCAAAGTTGATCACACGTCTCTGTCCTGCACGTAAGTTTGCAAGCCCTGTATACAGTTTTTTCTCTATCGCTTTAATGCTTGCGCCAACTCTGACATCACATTGTCAAAACAGTTAACACACAGGTCTAAACAGAATCACTCTGGCCAAAATTACACATTTTGCTTGCAAAAGACTCTAACACTCTCAAAAGCAAAAGCTAATTTTGTAGTCAAATCACCGTTCGCTTTCAATCAATCATTAGACACTGTACAAAATGCAAAACATTGTTCTCATAATGAGGAGTTTTTGCCTTGATTTTTGCTATGTCTGTGTCATTTTTTTTTCATGTTTAAATAAAAATGAAATGTATTCATTCCTCCCAAGAACTGCCATTGATATGTAAGACCTACAGTAAGCACCTAGACAAGACAAATTTTATTGAACTACAACTTGTCATTTTTTATTGAAATTTTTTGTTTTCTTCACCAAATAGGCAATACAGTACTTTTTATAAATGTGCCTTAGATCCATGCTTGCAAATAGCAACACAGAACAGACATGGTATCTCTTATGGATAATGAATGAATGAATCCTAATTGAGGAATTCTGCAAAGGAGATTTGCACATTGACATTACAAGTTCATTAGTTTGCAAGCAATATCTATTAGCTGGGAATACATTTTTTCCATTTGTTTCTCAGAGTTAATCCAATGGAGTATGTAGTCTTTGTATGAGAACTGTGTTAAATGATTTGAAAAAGGATGTGAAACATGAGTTAAACCAATGAAAATGTATTTGCAAGAGATGACTTCTGCCCTGCTGAAAAGGTAAAAAGTGCATCAAAGCAATCGAGAAAAACTAATATGTGAGTGATCTACTGGTCACTGGTCTACCCATCTATGGAACAATCCATAATCTAATGGGGGGGGGGGGGGGGGGGGTGCTGTGGTGCAAGCGTCCCATATTCAGGTCCACATGCCTACGGGGACTCAGGTTCGATTCCAGCCTGGGTCATTCACTGATCCCATCTCTCTCTCCCACTTGCCTCCTGTCCTGTCTATATATATATATATATATATATATATATATATATATATATATATAAAGAATTCCAATGATGGGATTGCAGTAAACATGTATGCATGACATCCTGTCCATGATTCATTCAGTTGTCAAAGTCTGCTTTATTGTCAATTTCTTCACATGTCAAGACATACAAAGAGATCGAAATCCTGTCTGTTGTCCTGGTTACAGCCTCCCTACAGAAGAATGAGGGAGACATATGTCCCTGTGAGACGCCTTGCAATGTCACGCGTTATGGGAAGGAGCTCTCCATGGTCAAAATCCCCAGTCGGGGGTCTGCACGATACTTGTCCCGCAAATACGACAAGACTGAGGAGTATATCAAGTAAGCACAGGCAGAGCACACATGTATACCAGTGTGTGTGTGTGTGTGTGTGTCTCATGCAGCCCTGCAAGATCATTAGTAATTGGAAGCGGAGGAAAAAATCTACATATGTCTGCATCTTTGTTGCTCTCAGCAGATTTGTTTACAAAATGAGACAAGCACAGAAACGTCTACTCTAGGACATCCATTAAATGCTATTTGCACCTAACAATCCTGTGACAGCCCTAAAAACAGCAATTAGAGCCGCTGAAAACGCTCCAGCAGAGCCCTCCGCATACGGCTTTGTCTTTTTCTATGAGCTGCAGAACACAATGGCTAAAAAGCAGGATTTCCATTTTCTTGGTGATTATTTTAAGGTTAAGAGAATAAAAATGAATCTGTCCAATTTTCTCTCGCTGATTTTTTTTCTCCCTTTTTTGGCCTCTCTTTCTCTCCGTAATTATGGCTTTGCCTCTCATTCCTCTGTCTGCAGAGTAGCAGGGCCATTGTGTTTGCATGACAGCTAAATTAAACAGTGAAAATGCAATTGGGGGGGCTGAATGCAGTGCTGTGTATGGCCACACTTATTACAAAATCTCCACACTGAGATTACGCCGAGTTCCCCACTAATTACCGCCACTCCCCTGTTAGTAATCTCTCGAATTCCCTCCCCCTTCATGGAAAATGTTTAATTTGCATCAATTTAAGATCCACTACTGCGCGTCTGCTTGTGCTCCAGTTGTTGTTTTTCTAAACCACGTCTTGTTTTGGACATTGCAGAGATAACTTCCTGGTGTTGGACATCTTCTTCGAGGCTCTGAATTATGAAAAGATCGAGCAGAAGAAAGCCTACGATGTGGCCGGATTGTTAGGTGGGTGTTAGGCAGGGTGACAGCAGGGGCTTTAGGGCCTGCAGCTGTAGACTATTGTTAGGAGTTACATACAACAAGCTCTGTGGCCTATGGTCATAATCACAAAATGATAACCGGTAATGATATCTTGTTTTGCTGTGATTGCCAGCTGACTGTGCACTGTCCTAATTATTATGGCTCTCTACCGAAACAAATAATTCATTTGTTAAGCAATTTCTCACCGTTTTACCATCAGCTTAGAGAAGTCTGTGTATGTCTATGAGAATTGCAAAACCACAGTTCGAATTTAACAAACTCTTGTCGCCTGTGGTGACAGCGAATTACAGTGTAATTCATTGAGCTCCACAGTGAATTAGCGGCTAACGATTGACCCCTGAACACTCCCACACACCTTATTGTGCTTGGCTCCACTCATTGTTCCAGGTGACATCGGCGGACAGATGGGTCTCTTCATCGGAGCGAGCATTCTCACTATTTTAGAGATTATTGAATATATCTATGAGGTACTGTTCTCCGTTCTTACTCTGCTTTGTGTTTGTGAAGGCCATGTACAAATTTGAAATATCGTAATTGTAAGAGCACCAACCTTGTGGAATACATATGCGGTTATGCTGACAGAAAAGAGAGAAAGCAATGGATTGTGGTTGTTATTCTTTTGGATGAAAGCATCTGATAACCTTTGCTATCTAGAAGTTTTTAACCTATTGATTGTGATGTCAACACATGGGTCAGGTGATCAAGTACAAACTAAAGAGACTCTTCAGACCACGCAAGTCCCAGCGGAACCAGAACCAAAACCAGATCCCGTGCTTGCAGAACCACACAGAGCAGAACTTGCGGACCCAGCTCACAGATGGCACCATAGCAACGGTCAGGCTAGAGGACGTCAAGGCCAAGGTGAGCAAAGAGAGACGGATTATAGCTGTGCTGGTACTTCATGTACTTTTCTAACTGCTTGTTCATCTTGTTTTTCCACTTTCATAGAGCCAGGTGTGTATAAGACAGGGGTCTCCAACAGGTAGCTCACGCGCTACCAGTAGCTGGCTGCTTGTTTAGATTAGATTAGATTCAACTTTATTGTCATTGCACAAGTAAGGAAAACCAGTACAATGAAATGCAGTTTAACATCTAACCAGTAGTGCAATCATTAAAAAGTGTTTTTCTTTATAACAGTGCTTAAAAAAAGACAAACAAACAAACAAAGTGCATAGTTCTAAGGAATCAGACAGTCCATAGTACATAATTGGTAAATTTAGTTTTGTTTCAGAGTACCTCTCCAAGACGTTAAAGGAAAAATGTTTATAATTCTGATAGCACGGTCTCTTGGTAAACCTGTAAAAATTCTTAATCAAATACTACAAACAGAGAGGGTAAAGGAGTTGAAAGGAGCCTTAAAATGCATACAAAGCTTATTCAGCTGTTTTGGGTGGAGATCAGCTATGCCATGTTCATTTTGTCAAGGTAGCTTTCAGAGGAAAAATAGTTGGAGACCCCTGGTGTAAGAAAATGCTTACACGTGTTAAAAGGGGTTCAAAGGGTTATAACTGCTTATGCGTTGAGATTAATCCCCTGACGTTGATTTCCTCTCCCCTAGGAAGCGAGTGAAATTACTCTAGCTCACCAGCAGGGGGTGTACCCAAACTCAGCTCTACCCAACCACCACCACCACCTCCTCCACCACCACCAGCAGACTCAGCAGGACTACACCTATTAGCATCACGCCCACCATCCACCCGTCTGGTTCTGCCACCCTGTGTGTGTGTGTGTGTGTGTGTGTGTGTGTGTGTCTTTTGCCTTCTCTCCTGGTGAACTTCACTGCCTTCATGGGCCTATCTAGACACCTGGTGTTTTACAGTCTCTTGGTGTCGTGAGCAGAACCCCCCCCCCCCCCCAACACCTCTGCTATCTGCTCTTGCAAATGGATTGGGCTTAACCACTGGATCCTTCAGCGGAGAGATGGCAGAGAGTTCCAACACAAGTGACTACTTCAGAAGAGCCTATTCACATGGACTCTGTGTTATATACTTACACACTGTATAAAACGTACATGCTTTATGTCCTTTTCATTTTGACGTCACACACACACACTATAAAACAAATTCACACTTATCAATCTTTCTCTTTCATGGACACGTGGCCTGTGTAATCTAAACAACAGCAACAACAACAACAACAACAACAAAACAAACAAAAACGGCAAAAGCAGCAGCAACGAATCGCTGCCTTTCTTTGAACTGACAAATTCTTCAATTCCAACTGACTGAATCGAGCATCAACTATTTGAAGTCACCCTGCAAAAATGTGTTATTTTGTTGTAAATAGAAATGTTAGCACACCTTTTACTATAAAATATGGGGGGATTGTGAAACTGCTTTTTCAGTAAATTTTGTGCTCACTAGTCATCATGTTTGTGGTAAACCAGAGCCACGTTAAATCAGGCAGTTACAGCACTTTTTAGCACCAAATAACGGTGGGAGGCAGATGTGTCCAGTTCAATTAGAGGGTCTATTATGAAGCCATGCTTTCACCTTGTCATTGTCAACTTATATTATTATTTTTTTTCTTTTAATATATACCTGTTATGTTAAAATCATCTATGTGGTCTTAATGTCACTCATTATAATAGGCCGTGTCTTCTGTGAAAAAAATCCTTCTTTAAACAAATGGTTGGTAACAATTGGTGACAATTTAGAGGCAAGTGATTTTGTTACAGTGCATTTTAATCCCTAACTTATCCAGACCTGTACACTAGATGTATTTAAGTACAGAATATCAATGATGCTCAGAATGAAAGATCATACTTACTGGTATACATTGCTTACACTGTAACAAATGCACATTAATAGGACATGTGATGCACTTAATTAGTTTTGAAAACCACGAGACTCTGCTTGGAAAAGGAAGGTGAAAGACACTAGGCAGATGAGACCATTTCTTTTTTGATAACACAGCAAGACACTGCCCCGGTAGCTCTGTATCCATGTGAGTGTGTCAGTGTACGAGATGTGTGTGTATGAGAGCTTCACACTCTTTGCAGGAGCAGAAGAAGAGCAGGGAGACAACACTCTGGTATGGCTAGGTGTGTAGAAACACAGAATATTAACACACCTGTTTAAAGTAATTTACTTAAATATGTAAAAACAATATGAAGGGAAAAGCACTGGTTATTGTTCCACAGCTGCACAGCTGAAGGTTTTTGCATCTGAATAACTGTTCAGACTTCTACTGCCCCCTATAGACAATATATACAAATACAAATATATATATATATATACAAACACAAGAATAAAGGGATTTGTAATAAATATGGTTTATTTATAATAACAAGTTCTCAGATTTACGAAAAAATGTCACCTTTACAAGTAAATATTTAACATTTATATTTATATATATAATATATATATTTCACATCACTATACATAATATTTATAGAGCGACAACACCAGATTCTTTGGGGGCCCCAGTGCTGGGAATATCCACATCATAAAATCTCTTTCAGCATAATTTATTTAACAGATTGCCTTTGGGTTGGTCGGTCTGAAATAATACCATAAACCATTCTTCAATAGTTGGAAACTGTCATAATTGAGAAATAGTATTAAAAGTGCCTTCAAACAGGTTTTCTTCACCATGTAAACTGTTCAAGGATCAATATCTAAGAGAAAAGAAGTCTACATAACACACATTTCAGATTGGGCAGATGACGACACAAACAGACACTTTTTGGTCAAGTCTGGTGAGAAATCGTTTGAACATAGATTTCCATTCATCTAAAGCCAAACCACAATTAGGTGTATTTTACATTGTATTGTAAAACTCCTAAACAAATGCCACCTTGGAGCCACGACCCTCCATTGCTTCAACAAAGGTTGGAAGACGGATCAATTTAAGGTATCACGTGTTCTGGATGAGAGGTGAATGGAAAGTCTGTGTCATTTATTCCTCCAGCTAAAGTACTCCTTTAACACACATTTTACATTCCATAGAGACCATGGCAGATAACAAGTGTGAGCCGTTGCACACAGGGGTCTAATAATAGTATGTACTCAAAATTAACAGCCGTAGAAGGTAATGTACTTTAAAATCACCAGGATAAGTGGGAGACCACCACATGTTGGTACTGGGAGAAGCATTTTACCACACAAACTGGACCCACAGATGTTTTTTCCACCCAAAATTATTAAGGGATGAATCTTAACACACTTGTTAAGTAGAGTTTGAACTCCACGTTGTGCAATCTCTTACAAACTCTAATCACCTTAGAACTACACACATTTACATGTATATTTGACACTGAAGCTCAAGCACAAACACACGCATGCACACACACACACACACACACAGCTGTGAAAAGCTGGCACGCACACACACACACACACACACACACACACACACACACACACACACACACACACACACACACACACACACATATACACACACAAACAAACAATTCTTGTATTCTTCTTTCTAATTTACATAGAATAACAGCAGCCTGGAGAAGAAGCCCCACATAGACTGAAAGGCACTGATAATTTAGGGCAATATGAAACAAATGCTTTTCCCAGATAGCTGCTTAGTCTGGAATGGATCTGGCCCAGATAAGGGCTCACATCAGGGCCACATGTGGCCTGGATCCATTTGAGAGTTGGCTACTATATAGGGGCAAAAGCTGTAGCTGCCTTCAGCAACCACTGCTCTACAGTCAACCACAGCATTATGGTGAAATACATCTCCATGAGGCCAACAGAAAGTCAAAACGAAAGTGTGTGTGTCAACAAACTTTTCACTTCACTTTTGCCAACTACTAAAGACAGCTGGAGTCCTCCCACCCCAACCCCACTTTCACCCCCATCATGCTGTTCTGCATTCCTTTACACTCCTTGCGCTCCTGCTGACCAACCCTTCATGGACCTCAGCTTCCAGAATGTTCTCTGTGTGTGCTGCCCCTTCGCTTTGCCTTCTGTCTCTCCATTAGGGCTGCAAAAAAGTGCCGACCATCACTCTTGGCTGAGGTGGCACTTACCAGCTGAGGCTAAGCGGTCAGCTGAGCCACTGAGCCTCAAACCTGGCAACCCGTCAGACCTGGCAACCCCGTCGCGGCTCCTTTCATCTCCGTTCTGCTAAAGTCTTATTCAGCGGGAAAGTGAATAGGAGTCAAGGGAGGACGCCTGTAATCCAGGGCCCTTGTGTTGTGTGTGTACGCGTCAAGGAGAGCGCTCAGAATAGTGGAGATTAAAGCTTTTAGTGGCCAAGGCTGTGGCTAGAGTAAAAAAAATATGTGGCACACACACATTCGAGTAGGTAGCCCTGGTATGTATGAAATTGCAGTAAAGTTATGTGGCCATGTCCAAGTGAGAGAGAGAGAGAGAGAGAGAGAGAGTGAGAAAACAGGTGTGCCACCTGGCTCTGTGCGGAGAGGCGTAATTATGGTGTCCTGCTGAAACAGGTGCTCCTTGTTGAACACGTGTTGAAAGCATGGGGAGTCAGTTGCATTGAGTAACAGTGGCAGTGCTTGACCATGTTCATGCTGCAGTTTTTTTTTATGTGTGTGTGTGTGTGTGTGTGTGTGTGTGTGTGTGTGTGTGTGTGTGTGTGTGTATGAAACGTGTCCCACCGCCATTGTGTGGAGTGTAGAGTCAAAGTGGGGCACGTTCAGGACGGCATGGTTCTGCTCAGGCAGAGCAAGGTGTGCGGTCTCAGGTGCTGTTCCCCGGCTCCTGCTCGAACAGCAGCATGGCCAGCTGCGACCGCGCGCCCACGCCCTCCAGCGTGCTCTGGACGCAGCGGTGAAACGAGTCCTCGCTCAGACGCGGGTTGCAGGTGCGGTTCCGGTAGCGCTGGTGCAGAGCCGGTTCCACTGCGCGGAAAACGTGCAAGCCGGAGTAGCGGACAAACACGTCATAGACGTCCAGCGTTTCCAGAAGATCGTCGTTGTCCTAAAGAATTATTTTTTACATTTTTTTCAAATTATTAAAGTCGCATTGTGTGATTATATTACATGATCTTTACATTACACAAACTAAGAAGAGAAAATATATTTCTAAATTCAAACTTTAACTTCGATCTTATAAGCTGACTTATAAACAGCATACGGAGGCATCATTTCCCTAGTCAAAGTACTACACAAAAACACAAAAAAGATAAATACACAAAAAATAAATAAAATATAAAGACATTTTATGTTAAATAACTGATTGCTACCAATCGGCTGAGATATTAATCTGATACATCATTGTGTACATTTTTTACATGACAATATATATATTTACGGAAAGTATTTGGAAGTCTCGGCTCTTACCCGGCTCTCTTGGGTGTCCGCAGCCATGTGTGTCCTGGCCGCCATGTAGTCTGCGTTGTAAAAGCAGGCCTCGTCGAAGGCGTATCGGTCAAAGTGCCCGGCCTCGCGCACCAGGTCTGGAGAGGCCGGTGGCGGCTGATCGTGATAGGCCACCTCGGGGTCGTAGTCCTGGAAGTGCATGGGGAAGAAGGCCTGCCAGCCACTGATAGCATTCATCCGGCAGCGGTTGAGGAACTCGGTGGTGACCACTGTGTCCGGCGTGGCCAAGAAGAAGAGCGTGTCGACCGGGTGTTTCCGCGAGACGATGTCCAGCACACGAAGCAGCGCCGGGCTCTCCGTCTTCACGCTGATCCAGGGCACCTTGACCGATGGATACTTGCGCTCGTATGCCGCCACCTTGGCCTTGACCTCGGCGAAGATGTCGCTCTGGGCCACGCGCTGCGCCTCAAGCGGGTCGTAGATGAACAGGAAGGTGAGCACGGCGTTCTCGGCCGTCTCGAACAGGTTGGACGCATACAGGTCGAGGAAGTGCAGCGCCACGGCTCGTTCCGAGCTGACCAGCGGTAGCAGCACGTGGACGCGAGTGGCCTCCGTCACGTAGGGCATGGGGATGATCTCCACCTGGCTGAGCGGACGCACCAGGTGCACGCGGCACACCAGCGGGCCGCTGTGTCCGGCCTCGGTGCGCGCGTCCAGCTGCAGGTCCAGCGTGTACTCCATGCCGCGCGTCGGGTCGAAGCGCCGATAGCCGTTGATGAGCCGCTTCTTGGACAGGTGCAGCGTCGGCGCGTACTTGCGGTTGAGCTCGGCCACCGCCGTCTGGATGATGTCGTCCACGTCCAGACGGTCAGCGCCCTCTAGTGGGCACTTGGGCGAGCCGTCGGCGCAGGCGTACAGCTGCTCCTCGGTGAAGTAGTCCCAACGCAGGACCTCGAAGCGCGTCTTTGGCTCAAAGGGAGGTGACACGCCAATGGGCCAGTGCGCACTGCGGTTCCCATCCACGGCTACCTCACTCACATTCTTTATCTCCGCCTGCATAAAGGAAGAGCGGAGTAATCAGGCATGAAGACCTGTCTGTCTGTGTGTGTGGGTGTGCGTGTGTGGGGATGTATGCGTGTGCTTGTGTATGGGTGTGTGAGAGTGTGATTGTGTGTGTGTGTGTGTATGTGAATATGTGTATCATATGTGTATTAAAAATGTCGGTACCTGTAACTTCTTGGTTTTGGATTATGTGTGTATATCTTTGTATGTGTGTGTGTGTGTGTGTGTGGTGGGGGGGGGGGGGGGGGTTTTCCTGACAGTGTGACTGCAGATTGGTTTTGAGTTTTGTGTTCATCTCACCTGTAGTTTCTCAATCTCCTCATAGGTTCTCTGCAGTTCGATCTCAGTAAAGTGCTTATGCAAGCGATATATCTGATCGGGTTTGGACACAGGGTGGACGGACAGGGCATTCCGGAAAGCTCCGCTCTCCTCTCGACTCAGATCAAAGGTTGGCTCCAACGCAAAGTAGTTGTACTGCAGACCCTGCAAAGAGGAGTCAAATGTTGTTTAAATAACAGTTATCAACAAAAAAACCCCAAAAATAAACAAAAAGAATACAACAATAAACAATTAACAATAATATTGATGAAAAATAAACAACAATATTACAATTATTGTTTGTTACAATATTAACAAACATTCAGATAAATCCATAGAGGTGAACTGAGTGAACCAAGGCACGTGATCGCACATCAACCACAGCCACAGTAGAGGGGCAACTGGGATGTTTTGATTCATTAAAGCCCTTCTCTCTGCAGGGGGCTGTTTTCAGCAGTCGGGGCTTTAGTGGGGTCAGAAAATGTGCCCTGTCCCACCGGGGCTCCAGCGAGCTCCAGCAGGTATCACCTCAGCTGTTTATCGTCTGCGCATAATTAGCCCTGATTAGCTTAAGAACTCCCAGCAGGGGGGAGAGCCATTGGCCCTGGAGACAGAGAGGAGGTGGGAGTTTGTGTGTGTGTGTGTGTGTGTGTGTGTGTGTGTGTGCGTATGGGAGGGGGTTCGGGGGGGGAGGGGATCTTGTAGGTGGAGTGTGAGGAGATGTCAGGAAGTTGTCCACTCTGTGGGTAAGCCTTGGCAAAGAAGCAGTGCATTCATTCCCCTGAGGCGCTCTCATTCATTCTCTCTCCACATACGTAGCAACTTTCCATTGTTCCACTTCAGCCCCACAAACAGGGGGCGTTGACCCGTACACGCCCGTATGGGTTTGAACGTGCCCTTCTTTTAATTACGTCCCTCAAAACAGAAATACACTTTTTCCAGGAGTTTAAACAACACTTTGAGCATATTGCGTGGCTGTTTCAGCTAAAAAAAAGACACCCTCATAAATCGAACATGCCCTCTCTGAGCCTTACTTCACTACTTAACTTCAGTTGTAAATCTGTGATCTTGAACACACCCATGCAACAAAAAGAGAATAGAATATAGCCTTTCACATACACATCCCCGTGCTGCCCTGATGCATTCGAACACACCTATCCTGTCTTCAAGCATCTCTGTGTGTGGAGGAGCATGAGCTTGTGCCCATTGGGCTCAGATGTTCCCTATGGGAAGAGCACCAACACTGGCCTCTGGCCCCAACCATGGCCCTGTGAGTCCTAACCATCTCCAGCTAGTGTGCTCACAGCGCTACAGATCCTGATCAGAACCAGAGGTCAGCAAGCCAAGCCCTCAGTGATCTGTTACTCATTGTGTGTGCCTCTCTTTGTGTGTGTGTGTGTGTGTGTGTGTGTGTGTGTGTGTGGGTGTTCCTGTGTGTGTGTGTGTGTGTGTGTGTGTGTGTGTATGTGTGTGTGTGTGCGCATGCTCCTGGGTGTGTGTGTGTGTGTGTGTGTGTGTGTGTGTGTGTGTGTGTGTGTGTGTGTGTGTGTGTGTGTGTGTGTGTGTGTGTGTGTGTGTGTGCATGTGTGTGCATGTGTGTTTGTGTGAACACAAGGGTGAGGATGTACAGCACATGAGTTAGATACACCCTGAGTTGGAATAGCTAGTCAAGCAGAGCTGTTGAATGAATTCAGTGTTTTCGCTGTGTGTGTGTGTGTGTGTACATGGGTGAGAGATGCACCCTGGTTGGAGAAGCTATCAAGCAGAATGATGGCCTCAGCCAGATCAGGCTATTTAGAGCGTAAGGAGTCCATGTTGTTACCCTGCCAGTGCAGAGCAGCTAGTTTGATCCTCTAAAGTCGCTGCCAGCCAGCTCAGGGTAAAACCCTCATCAACACGCAACTCTCTCCAACACACAGCCAGGGCTTATGAGGAGTGATAGCTACCCAGAGTTTTTTTTTTGTGAATAGTTGTAGAGAAAAGATAGAGTGTGTGTGTGTGTGTGTGTGTGTGTTTGTACTGTATGTCTGAGAAGGAGTGTGTGTGTGTGTGTGTGTAGATATGTGTGTGCACATATTTTAATGTGTGTGTGTGCATGCGTGTGTGGGTGTGTGTGTGTGTGCCTATGTAAGAGTGTGTGTGTGTGTGTGTGTGTGTGCCTATGTAAGAGTGTGTGTGTGTGTGTGTGTGTGTGCCTATGTGAGAGTGTGTATGCACCGCCCTGGCTCAGTATGTTTACGTCTCAGAGGGGGATTAGTTTGGGCAAATTGACTGCTGATTGTCCTGGCCAGCAACAGCATGCTGTGCCACAGCAGACCATGCCGCCCTGTGCTGACCGGCATGCGCATCCCCTCCTGAAACAGGCCTCTGTCTCAGCCCATCCCGCAGCGAGGCCTCATGGTAGCTGTGGCTTCCTGCCGGGAGTGCCGCGCTCCGGGATAAAAAAAAAGAGTCCAGTTGAGTACAGCACAAACAAGGCCGCGCCAGGGGAGAGAAATGTCCACACCGGCATCTTTTTCAGCACCCGTTCGCTGAAGTCATGTCGGGACGTCCAAAACTTGTTCCTCTTTTTTTTTTTTGGGGGGGGGGGTGATATTAAGTAGCAAGTTACTCTCTCAACACTGGAGTCTCACAAGAGTACATATTTTGGAGTGCAAGGCTAATTTGTGTCCCATGATGTTAATGAAACCTAACTGGATTATCTATGCTTGAAAGCGTAAATGACTGGGGGAGTGAGAGAGAGAAAGAGAAAGAGAGAGAGAGGGAGGAAGGGAGAGAGGGAAAAAGAGCGAGAGAGAATCTGTACTTGTGTGTTGTGGCTCCCAGCTGCAAAGGATTATGGGATGCACAGTGAGGTGCAGAGGCAGAGGGTGTTGCTTCATCAGGAGTTACGGGCGCAGATGCAGAAGAGTCTAACAACAGAGTCATTCACAGAGTCCCACTGGAGGAAAAGTGGAGGAAAGAGGGAGAGAGAGAGAGTGGAAAACAGAGACGGAAGGAAGGATAGAGAGAAAAAAGGAAAGAGAGAGACTATGGAAAGGAGAGGAGGTAGAAAGAGAGGAGAAAGATAAGGGAGAGAAAGATAGAGGGGAAAAGGGCCAAGGTAAAGACAAAAGAGAGAGGAGAAAAAGAGAGAAAAACAGGATGAGAGATAGAGGAACAGGTAGTGGATGAGATGATGACACAGAAAGAAATGAAGAGATAGAGGGGGGGTTGAAAAGAGGGAATGAAAGAGAGAGATCACAGACTCCAGGCACAGCTCAAACAAAGGCATGGCTGCGTCACGCTCATCAACCGCCTGGCTTCGGCTACAGAAACATGCCCAGGGCCAGAGGAGAGCGTTTAATCGGGTCTCCTCAATTGTGCTGGCAGATTTGCTTCGGATCAGGCCAGGACATCCAACAACGCGGTACAGAGGACATAAACACAAGCAGCGGTTGTTCTGCTGATGCTGCTGCACCCCGTAAGAAACAAGCAAAGCATCCAACCCTGAAGCTGGAGGCTTGTTCTGACCGGCTGGACCAGTCTGCTAATCCCACTTCATGCCTCATCAGTCCATTTATGTAGTGCTATCAGTTTTCAATATACAGTAGGGGTATTTATTTACATATTACAGTAACAATGTTATAAAACTGTGATTACAATAGCCTGGGAATACCCATACGAACCTTTGGCAAATTGGTGATTTGCTCTGCAGGTCGGTCTGGCCAAGAGGCCATTGAAGCCCATTTCTAATGTCCCTAAAACATGGGCACGCAAATACAATTGCTAATCCAGCATGGACGTGTATTTCTTAAGTTTAATTTCACTGCTAGTTACGAGTAGCCTGGCAGGCCATCCTATATCATTGAAGTATATAGTCTGGAATCGAATCATTCACCTGCTTAATCCAAGGGGCGGGCAGAGAATTGTCTTTCAAACTGCCTAGGCATGCAATAGGCCAGCGCTACGACCATATCCGTATCCGGTCGGCAAAACGGCAAATACATCCTTCTTCGAAAGGAATGACTTAAGTGCATTGTGTTGCTCTACTATCAAAGAAAAGCACAAGTCCAACTCCTCCAAAGTTGACGACAACGCCGATTCAAACAACCGCTCTTCGTTCGCCATAGCCACCTTCCTTGTTGTTCAACGTCGCAGGACTGTCGCTATCCTGTTAAGCCCGCCTTAAGACTCTCTAACAAAATAGAGCGCTGTGATTGGATGAAGTCCACGGCGTCAGCCAATAGAAATTCCTATGGTTTGATACTAGACGTACAGGCTGAGCAAATTAATTTGCCGCCGCTAGGGTGCGTCTAGATTTCTAGGCTAAGTTACGAGTGGAACAACAAACAAACAAATAAATAAGTAAAGTAAGTTGGTAGGTAGAGTAAGGTGTGGGAAGCGGTGCGGTAATTGTCGGCACCGGTTTTCTACAGGAATCTGTGTTGCTTTGGCTAAAGGCATCTCCTAAATCTCACTCACTTCACTTTAAAGTATACCTCACTGGATAACAGACCAGCTATGTCTGATTAGTGCACAAATGAGGAAATGACACGATCAACTCATTCGTCTGGTTGATGTGACATCAAAACTGTGTGAAAAACAAGCTGTTTCAAACACTGGGTATTGGTCGTGATCTGACGCTGCACCAGATGTGTGGAACAAATAGGGAAACTCACAGTTGTTTGTTTTCATCGAGTTAGCCCATTGAAATGCAACTGAGAAGCTTTACTTTCAGGTTTTAGTGACCAGACGAATGGGTCTGTCTCACTCACCTCCAGCTCGTCCACACAGTTGGTGTTGGTGTAGTCGATGATGCATCGGCCGAGCCACTCGTCCGGCCGCACGCTGACGATGTCGTTACGGCAGTGATCCAGGAAGGGCTTGATCTTTAGGAGGAGGGCGCGCGAGAGCAGGTACCCGGCCTTCCCACTGCAGAACCTGCTCTGTCCCTCCCCTCCGATGAACTCCTCCGGCCGGCCCATGTACAACTCACGACCGATGCTCAGGTGGTCCACCAGCGCCTTGAGCCGGTCCGGTTG
Organism: Alosa pseudoharengus; assembly: GCF_046254945.1. Taxonomy (NCBI): domain Eukaryota; kingdom Metazoa; phylum Chordata; class Actinopteri; order Clupeiformes; family Clupeidae; genus Alosa; species Alosa pseudoharengus. The sequence continues at coordinate 18,903,129 of NW_027468689.1, read as the reverse complement.
CGTGTAGACGTCGTCCTGGACCAGGTAGAACCAGTCAAAGTCGTCAACGTGGTGCTCCAGCAGGAAGCTGACCGTCTGGAACATGCCGACGACGGGCCGCTCGTCGCCGTGGGTGATCACGAGCATGCCATGCGGCACCTTGCGGTTGCGGCCGCCGGTGAAGAATGCCAGCCGGCCGTCCAAGTGGTGGTTCAGGGTGCGGTTGACAGCCACACCCAGGGAATTCAGCGTGGCCTTGGAGGTGAGGACTCCGACGAAGAGCCGCTCCCTGATGCCCAGTTCTGTACTGGCATACTTGGCCCTGAAAGACACACAAAGACCATACTATTCAGGAGGAGAGTGACCCATACACTTCATACATCATACTATTCACAAGGACAATGCAAATGACACAACATACTATCCACACAGTAAACTATATTTATGAGGATCATTTTGTTGCAGATTTTCTTTGTCCATTTGCACAGAACATTTATAATATTATAAAAAATATAGATCTCAAGCTAAATTGGGCCTAGGTGACCTGATTTTATTTATTTTGGATTTGAATTTGAATTTTTTTTCATGACTTCTGCAAGCTACGACCACAGTGCCAACTACAGTGCAGACAAAGGAGAGCGTATGAGTTAGCTGTCCAGGCCACATATTAGGTGGGAGGCCCCATGCATGTAGTTCAGCCACCATCTGGAAGCATGTCGTAAGACACCACAGGTGAGCGGGACAAGGGTTTACAAGGAAGGAACTGCAGCTCATATTATCTTCATCTTTTCCGGCTCCAGAGCCAGGAGTACTCTCATGGCTTGCTTGACAAGGAAACACCCGGTGCACCAAATTGAGTAGATTTTTAGGAATTTTTAGCGTTTGTTTATGTTTATATTTACAATTGTTAGCAGACGGTTTTATCCACAACAACGTACATTAAATTGTAGTGAACTGAGCCTAGCTGGTTCATGACTGAACTCCCATAATGCTGTGCAGTGTATGTGTGTGTGTGTAATGTTGATGTTGGTTTTAGTATGAGTAATTGCGTTTACCTTGTCATGTATGTGTTAGCTGGTATAGTCTTTCTTTATGTTGTACCTCATGTGTTTACCCCGTGTATTGTATGTGACTACCCTGTTTGTGTATCGTGCTTGTTTAATTGACCTCCTTTGTGTTGCCTGTGTAATGACGTTCGTGTGTTTTGGTGTGTAACCAATAAAACCATCCTGAGACAACTTTGCAAGATTGTTACATTGGTGTCAGAAGTGGGATGACGACCCCTACTGGAAGGGAGGAGAAAGCTGCAACTGATGCCCTGGCAATGATGAGTTTCCTGCCAAGACGGCTCTTCGACAGCGCGCTCGCCCATGGCCACCTGCTGGGCCCAGCAGACGGAGCCAGCCTGCAGCGTGACCGTGACGAAGAGACCCGCCACCGGCAACAGGAGGAAACAAACCGGGCTGATGGCAGCATCCCGCCACTTGAACCCGCTCCACACGGGAGCGATGGAAACCGGCCGGTCCCCGGTGCGACAGCGGCGGTAGAAAGGCGCCCCAGCGTAAAGTTGCCCCACTACAATGGCGAAAGGCCGCTGGCGACATACCTGGTACAGGTCCGGCTGGCAGCCAAGCTGAATGGCTGGTCGGCGGAGAGAACGGGCGTACAGGTGGCGTTGGCTCTGGAGGGGGAAGCGCTACAAGTATTAGAAGACCTACCACGGGCGGAGCAAGTAAGCTGGACCGCAATCGAAGCAGCTCTGCAACGACGATTCGGCCAGAGAATCTTCATCAGCGATGCCAGAGAACAACTCGCTTCCAGACGGCGACACAAGGACGAGAGACTGGGCAAGTTCGCGGCTGACCTGCAGCTGTATGCCCGGCGGGGCTACCCAACGTACAGCCAGGGTCTACATGAAGAGATGGCACTGGAAGCGTTCGTGCAAGGCATCCACCCAGAGCGGCTAAAAGAACACCTTCGCCTGAGCGCCCCCAGCTCGCTGTCCTCGGCCCTCGCGGAAGCCGAACGGGTGAAAAACATCTTCCGCACAACAGAGTCGAGGCATTGCATATGCCAGCCATCAATGGAGGAAGACAAGGAGGAACTGGAGGTGACGCGGCAGACCACGGCACAGCCACCACAACGCCGCCCACGCGAGTGGAAGAGGCCGGCCAGCGGAGACGGATGCCACCGGTGTGGCGAGCCGAGACACATCGCGTGGTACTGCCCAGCCCCGGCACCCCTCACGCTCGCGCCCCAATTACTAGAAGAAGGTGGCACGGCGGGAGGGGCTATGGATTGCATACGGCTGGGCCGGCTCGGCCAAACCAGAGGACTGTATGTGGACTGCACGCTAGACGGGACTCGGTGTCGCGCCTTGATCGATACTGGCTCCACCATCTCGCTTGTGCGCCCCGGTCTCTTACCCGGCACGCTGGTAGCCAGACCCAGAGGCTGGGAAAAGACAAAAACACGCATCACAACAGTTACCGGAGAACGAGCGGAACTGTATGGACAAAAAGTGGTGTGGTGAGACGGCGAGCCGCCGGCGTTGGTTGGCTAGCATTCAGGATGATTGCATTCTCGGCCTGGACGTGCTAGAGAAATGGGGGGCTGTGGTGGACATTTCCCGGTTCACACTACACTTGGGGACTCGTGGCGCTCGTGGTGGTTCTGTGTTGACTACAGGCGCCTCAACCAGGTAACCCGAAAAGACTCCTACCCGCTCCCCCGCATTGACGATGCGCTGGACAGTATTGCCGGCTCCTGCTGGTTTAGCTCACTGGACTTACGCAGTGGCTACTGGCAGATTGAACTAGCCCCGGAAGCTCGGCCGAAGACAGCGTTTACCATCGGGCAAGGCCTGTGGCAGTTCCGGGTACTTCCATTCGGCCTATGCAACGGGCCAACGAACTTTGAGCGGCTGATGGAGCGTGTCCTGGCGGGCATTCCACGAACATGCTGCGTGGTTTACCTGGACGACATCCTGTGTCATGCAACAGACTTCATCGGTGCCATAGGACATCTGGAAAAGGTGTTTGACGCCATACGGAGTGCTGGGCTCAAACTGCACCCGAAAAAGTGCCACCTGTTCCGGAGGCAAACCGGATTCCTGGGCCATGTCGTGGGGGCCGCCGGAGTGGTGGAGACGGTGAGACGTTCCCTGTTCCGCGCGATGGTGCTGAGCTGCGGAGCTTCCTGGGCCTGGCGTCATATTACCGGCGTTTCATCCGGGACTTTGCTACAGTCGCCAGCCCGCTGCATCGTTTGACGCACAAAGGCCAGCTCTTCGAGTGGACGCGAGAGTGCGACGCGGCATTCCGGCGGCTGCGGAGGGCGCTATGTGAGGCCCCAGTGCTCGCTTTCCCTGACCCTCAACTGCCGTTCATCCTGGACACCGTCCTCTCTCAAGCAGGCGAGCAGGGCGAGCAGGTGGTCGCATACTTCAGCCGCTCACTGGACCGAGCGGAGAAGAATTACTGCGTGACCCGCAGAAAACTGTTGGCTGTGGTGGTGGCAGTGCGCCATTTCCGAACCTACCTCTACAGCAAACGGTTCCTGCTGAGAACGGACCATGCATCGCTCACCTGGCCGAGGTCGTCTCGCCACCTTCCACTACCAGCTACAGTGATCGAGAGACCAGAGACAACGCACCGCAGCCCAACACCACAACGCAGCACTGCAGAGCGGCAGCTGGGGCCATGGACGCGCAGTCGCTGGTGAACGTGATGTCAAGGGAGGAGATCCGGAAGGCGCAATCGGAGGACGCCACACTCGGCCGAGTGTGGTCATGGATCGAAGCCGGTCAGCGACCGCCATGGACTGACGTATCAGCACTCGATCCAGAGACCAGAGCGATTTATTCACAGTGGCCGGGAATAGTAGCATGTCAAGGACTGTTGTATAGACACTGGCGAGCTCCTGATAGACAATCTGACATTTTCCAGTTGCTGGTTCCTGCTGGATTACGAGCCCGTGTACTGGAACGGGTACATGGGGCAGTGGGGGCGGCTCATTTCGGCATTGCAAAATCTCTTCGTCGGCTGAGGAGCCACTTCTATTGGCCGGGATGCAGGCTGGACGTTGAACTGCATGTTCACTGCTGTGACGCCTGCACAGCGAAGAAGGGCCCCACGCGACGCTCGCACGCTCCGCTGCAGCAATACGCAGTCGGGGCTCCCATGGAGCGGGTAGCCGTCGATATCATGGGCCCACTGCCAGTGACAGAGCAGGGAAATCGCTACGTGCTCGTAGCTATGGACTATTTCACTAAGTGGCCGGAGGCGTATGCAGTGCCAGATCAGTGCGCCCAGACGACAGCGGACAGACTGGTCACTGAGATGTTCTGCCGGTTCGGGGCACCGGAAGAGCTCCACAGCGACCAAGGGCGGAATTTCGAGGCAGAGGTGTTTGCTGAGGTTTGCCTGCGCATGGGCATCCGGAAAACGAGAACGACACCTCCGCATCCACAAAGCGACGGGCTAGTGGAACGGTTTAATCGGACGCTAGCAGTGCAGCTGGCCATATTGGCCGACCGCCGACAAAAGGACTGGGACTTACACTTGCCCCTGGTGCTGTGGGCATATCGCACAGCGGTGCAAGAGTCAACAAAATGCACACCGGCAGCTCTGATGTTCGGGCGAGAGCTACGCACGCCGGTGGACTTGGTGTTCGGTTCGCTTCCGGAAGCGGAGATTGGAGGTAAGCCAGGGCTGGAATACTACAAGCAGCTACGTGAGAGACTGAAAGGAGTACACGAGTTGGCCAGGCAGGCTATGAGTGAAGCTAGAATACGTCAAAAGCGAGCTTACGATATGCGCTGTCGCGGCCAGGAGTTCCAAACCGGCGATAAAGTTTGGGTGTACTGCCCGGAGAGAAAGAAAGGCATTTCCCCGAAACTCACTAGCCAGTGAGTCGGGCCGTGCGATGTCTTAGAGAAGCTGTCTGACGTGGTCTATTGTGTGAGACTGATTAAGCGTCGGAGAGTTGTGGCTCTCCACCGTGATCGACTGGCCCCGTATCGACCCCTGGCCTCAGCTGAGGGTCGTGGAGACTTGGACACTGATTCTGTGGACCTTGGTGACAATGGAGCTGTGGCTCTAACACCGGTCACCTTGCAGCCGTCCCCAGAAGTCACCGCCGCGACAGCAGGGCGCCCACAACGCCAGCGTCGCGTCCCAGCCAGGCTCATGGACTGACGTAGGGTAAGACTTAAGTCAAAGGGACATAGACTAAGTCTCGGGGGGCTGTGTAGTGAACTGAGCCTAGCTGGTTCATGACTGAACTCCCATAATGCTGTGCAGTGTATGTGTGTGTGTGTAATGTTGATGTTGGTTTTAGTATGAGTAATTGAGTTTACCTTGTCATGTATGTGTTAGCTGGTATAGTCTTTCTTTATGTTGTACCTCATGTGTTTACCCCGTGTATTGTATGTGACTACCCTGTTTGTGTATCGTGCTTGTTTAATTGACCTCCTTTGTGTTGCCTATGTAATGATGTTCGTGTGTTTTGGTGCGTAACCAATAAAACCATCCTGAGACAACTTTGCAAGATTGTTACAATATTTTAACCAAGGACCAAACGAAACACACCGGAAAGGTAGCTCATGCCTACCTTCAGCATTCACAGAGAAAGGATTTTGTTTTTGTTTGGAGGGCAGATTGCCCTCACTTTGTTGTCTTTCAAGTTTTCGGAGCCTGGGCTGCCTACAGAGACAGTTTTTTTTTTACAGTGTACACACTGAATGGGCAGTTAGTGGATTGTGAGGAGATGATTGGTGAATGCAAAAAATATGTCATAGGCTTGAAATCACATACAATCACGGACTGCACCTTTAATGCCTTGATTAAGGATGTAACATGCACAGTGAATCAGCTAAAAGTCAATACACATATGAAAATGAACAACAAAGCCCCTCCTCCGCATTTAATCCAAACATTCACAATCATGCGAGCAAGGACTGTTGTTGCTAAATTGCTATTAAATCAGGTTAGCATAATAAGCACGCTGCACAAATTTGTTCAAAACTGTTGCATTCAAATTGACTGAGTTCTTATCATCTTAATCCCGATGTAGCCTAAATGGAAATGTATTTTTCCAGACTCAAAAGGGTCTGTCCCAAAGTATCACTTTGAAACTTAAACACATGCGGGGAAACTGAACAGTCAAACAAGACTAGGATGAGGTAGCCAATTAGGCTACTTTGTTTACTATATTTACAGGCTAAAACAGTGCCACTGACAGCTGAAGCAGCAAGAGACTGAAAGGTAGAAAGAGCTGTTGGAGCCTAATGTCTTAATAGTAACAGCACCTAGGCTATAATATCTGCATAATGTATGCTGTCATGAATAAATAATCAGAAATACAGTTTTTTTTATCTTTATATCAGTTCATATAACAATATAATAATAATAATAATAATAATAATAATAATAATAATAATAATAATACATTATAATGTAAATATTATAATAATATTATAGGTTACATAGCCAAATTAAATAATATTATAGGTTACATAGCCGAAATCAATTTTTAAATTCTAAATTTCAATTCATGTCCCAGAAGAGAGGGGGGAGCAACATTAGGAAGGTATAGATTTTAGGAGACTATTAAATTAACTTTGTGAAGCTATTCTCTCCCTCTGTGCATAGATGTAAGAAGAAACACATACAGTATCCTCTGATTGACCACAATAGCTGCCTGTATCTTCTCCTTCTCTAGGAAAATCACTTGGGAACACCTCTTCACAGTTTTGCGTCAAGGAGCACACACGCCTGTCTGTGTGAAACGTCTGGGATGAATGGATCTGTGTGTACATTAAAGCACGTGTGCACCAGCAGTTTAACGTCACGTTTAACAGACCACATGTTCAGGGGAACCCGCCTATTACGTTGAAAGAGGTGCCTTTCTATTTATCTTATTGGGCCGACAAATGTATCAAAAAATAGCTTAAGTATAGGCTACATAAGCAGCTTTGTTTGTTCAGTAATAGTTTACAAATGCATAGATCAATACATGTATTGTATTACAACAACATAATACTAAAACAGTATTGAATTTTGTATGGTTGCCAACATGCGATGAATAGCCTAGAATGTCATCGGAGGTCCAGTTCACTCCACGGGCACTGGTGGGATAAGAAGGGTTTTCCCCCGAGGTTGCAGTGCAGTAAATATTTTGAACACATGGAGGCTGAGATTACTCGCGTTCTTATCCGTGATTGACAGCTAGGGTAATGTGCTCTTTTGACTTGCTTAGGCTGCAACGACCAGGGGTCACTGGAGCCTGATGTGCTCCTCAAATCACAGCAGGTTCAGTAGGTTCGCCTAAAGAAGCCTGGAAAGCGGACCACATGCAGTCCTACGTCAAAGCGCAAAGCAAAAGGTGCTGGAATTTAGAGATGGAGAATAGCGAAGGCGCTGCGTTTAGGCTACACGACTTGTGTAAACAATCCATGGCCTCAAATGAGGATGAATGTGCACTTCTCTTATAACACACACACACACACACACACACACACACATGCCGATTCGCAAACTCGTATTTAGGAGTAAGATATATTTAGCTTAAATGCAGCTTTTCATTAGTTTAGCTATTTTGGTTTGGCCTCCCGAGATTGGTGCGGGCAACACCTGACTGCACCTTTATTATCTATAGATTACGACAGGTAGACCACCAGACAAATTCAAAACTGTGAACGTGGCTCAATTTGTTAGACAGGGTCAATAAGGCCGATCGAGGCCTGCATATTCCTTAATAAGAAAGAGTAAACATTTGCATTTCATTTGAATCCAGGAAAAAAACATCAGCTTTCACGCGTTGCATTGATTTGTTGCACTGTAGAAAAGCTCTGTAGAAACCGATTCACAATAAAGAAGCAAGCCGCAGACAGACTAGCCTACATTAAAGATACAGGACCACCAATGCACAGTTTATGTAAAGGCCTACTGAGCGTAGAGTTAATTCACTGATAGAGATGTCATGAGCTGGCCAGATGTGGCAATAGGTAGGCATGAAACATATGAACGGCCCCTATACTTGCGCCCAAAGTAAACATCCATCACACCGGGAGAATTTGCCTCTATAGCCTACTTTTCGGACGTCCTACCTGAAAACTTTCTTGGGCTGGACAGGCTGAGCTGGCTTCGTGTAAGGCACTATTCTCGGCTCGAAGTCCTCCTCGGCGTCCCTATTTTCGGTGGTGCTGGTGGAGATCGAGCTAGGCTTTCGGGCTCCTTTCAGACTTCCCGGCTGGCCCAGCAAAATGTCTTCCGAGGCGGCAATACCGTCCGACTCGCACGACTCGTCCACCCAAGTGACGCTGAGCAAACTCAGGGTGAATCCCAGCGAGATGCCGACGATAACCGGCCCTATCGGCCTGATGAGAGAGATCAACATCGAGAATCTCATGCTGGCCGTGCGGGGCTCCAAACGCTGTTGTTATATCTGCCTTTTCCGCGGACGCGCTCTCTAGCGAACGATTGTGATGGGTCGGGGATGCTTTCAGAGGTGACCTACGGACGCTGCTGCTGCTGCCCCCTCCCCAAATTCTTCCATCTAGCGTTACTCGCGCGGAGGAGGCCAGACAGACCGCGTTCTGTCCCCGCTAGTCTCTGACGTGTCACCGCTCAAGCCCCTCCCAGCATCCAACGGATGGCAGGCAAGCTAGTCAAGACAGACACTCGCCAGTTTGCCACCCACTTACATTCCACCCGTTGCGACCAAACACTTGTAGGACCATCTGCAAATCGTGACCTCTCGTTCAAGCAAAGGCGTACATTTAATGCTTTGATTTCTGATAGAGCGCCTTAGCTATAGCGCCGAGCACTCGAAATGAAACAAGGCTTCGACGAAAAAGCCTATTATCCCGGGCTGCAGTTAACGCACTAGGGGGCGATCTGTCGCCCAAGCTGGCAACAGCTGCGGCTGCGACTGTAATTTTTGGTCTCTGGCAGCTTTACCCCGGCTTGTTTGCATGCTGTTTCGTGGGTAAAAAGAGGACAATCCCGTTGACTTTCAATGTCGGCATGCCCAATGTGTAAAATCGAGGCCTCGTGATTTAGGCTTAGCGCAACATGTGACCTGTGAATGGCACATCCAGATTCCTTAGGTGGTCAGGATTTATTATCATTATTCATTACACATGTTTCTCCGTTTGACAGCCCTCTGTAATTCAGTTTTGCAGACAAACCAGGTGATGGTCTGCTGTTGACAGGAGTGAGAATATGGTCCTCCTTAGGCCAGTTCAAAGGTCAATAGTTTATGAGTGGATCTGCATTCTAGACCAAGAGAAGGTCTGTTTTCGTCATTTTTAGAAATAAAATGAGGAATAGGCTTAGAGAGTGAGCGAGAGAGAGAGAGAGAAAGAAAGATAGAAGGGAAGTGTGTACTGGCCCTCACAAAAACCTTGAGGGTAAATGTTCCCCTGCTGTGTAAGTCTTTGACAGCAACTGGTGTTGGGGTATCTCTCTGAACTCCATAAACACACACACAGTGGTAGTGAAAGCATGAAAAAACACTCAGTGAAGGCCTGCTTCTCATTATCCACTTTAAGCCAGGCGATGAGGAAACTTATATTGATCATTGCACACACACACACACACACACACACAAAGACTTTCTACCCCTCTGCACCAAAACAAGAAAACAAGATGCCATCTGAAACTTCTGCAGACAATGTCCACAGCCTGTCATCCTGTTAGAAACATTACAATCACACATGCGAACATGCAGCATTCACACATACAGAAGAACACACACTGAGACATTAACATACATAATCTATAACAACCCCCCCCCCCAAAAAAAATAAATAAATAAATAAAATACACACACACACACACACACAGTTGAAATACAGACACACACACCCCACTCTCACACAAACACACACACACTTATACATATTGTACATAACAGCTCACTAACATTCTCTCCCTCTCTCTCTCTCTGTATTTCTCTGTCACACATACACACACACATACACACACACACACACACACACACACACACACACACACACACACACACACACACACACACACACACATTTGCAATCAGACAAAAAGTCTCTCTCTGCCTTGAGCAGCACATCTGTTCTCGGCCTCTCTGTGGCTACCCATCAGGCCCCCTTAGGTGAGCCGTAGCCGATGTGTTGTCCACGTGTCCATTTTAGGCCAGCGCCCAGGGGTTAACATTCCTGACAGCCTGTGGCCTGCTGCTCCTCAGTTTTACCCTCGTTTGCTCAGTTTGCTTGTGTGTGAGGGGACAACCACAGAGCCCTGGTTAGAGAGTTCTTAGACTGCGGCTGTCTGTCTGTCTGTCTCACACTATAAGTCAGTGCTTACTCGCTCGCATAACATTCTAGCTACCGAGCATGAAGAGGGAGAGAAAGTGAACTTTGTTTTTTTCGGTCAGGAGGAGTGACCTCAAATGCTCCATGTAAAACCACCCATGCATGGATGCATTTTAACTCTGTTAAGTTGTTTGTTTTCTTTAAGAATTTGTAGTGCTTATGTGGAAACAGATGGTTGTGAGCGAGATTCATGAAATAGAGAAAAGAAAGGTTTTCTGAGGGTTTGTAGAGAAATGTAGAATCTACAGACCAGATGCTGTTCCAATCGTATTCAATGGTGTACCTGTATATGCCCATACTACCTTGCAAGGTGATGGTAATAAACTATATATAACAATATTTCTCTGTCCAACACCGATGACTTGATAAGGGCAAATATCACTTGATACGGGTGAGTATCATTCAGCCTTCACAATTGCCATACATTTTGGTCTTAATTTTCTATTCTTGTTATATACATTATATTAGCTAAGGTCCCACACCTATTTTCAGATAATTATGGGACAATATTTAGGCAATATTCTGATTTCCAACAGGATGGACGATGATAGGGTGGAAATTTTCCCCTTCAGTTAACGTTTTTACTTACAACAAACTGTCACTGGGTCACTATTGAGACTTGTTGCAGAAGAGACTTTGGTATAGTTATACCTTATGAAAATATTGTATTCAAATAACATCTGGCATATTTTGTCCAGACAGGGTGTCCATATCAAGCTTGGGCAGAGCAAGTAAGCATACTTATACAAATCAAATTTGTCAGTAAAAAGGTCAACTATTTACTAACTTCAGCAGATGAATTTCCCACCACTACATGATACTGTTGTCCTGATCTTACTAGAGAGGATGGCCTGTTATAAAGGGGCACATGCAATAATCCAAGTGTGTCTCTCCATGTATCTGAAGGCCCTACGTGTATTTCCCTCACCATGTTTGATCTGTGTCAGTGTGTGTGTACGTATGTAAGAGTCAGAACTGGTCACACCAGTGACAGCCTGTCCCGCTTACCGGTAAGGATTATCTGTTCTGCCTGTGACCCAATTAGAGCTCACCCACCCCTGACTCCTCGGATTAAACCAGACACGGGCCACGGGGTCGCCACCGAGACCCAAGGTCACCACAACAACACCTGAGCCATCATCTTTCATCTCTCATTAGCCGTAACACAAAATTCATTAGGAAACACTAGGGAATTTCATAGCGAGCCGCGACAGAGTTGTTATTTTGTATGTCCACCACACGATGGCACTATGCTTCAAGATGGCATCGTGTGTCTCAGTTGAGTGAAGGCTTGGAACGGGTAGATACTAGTAGCAAACGTACTGGAGAGAAAAGGGGATCTGCCGTGTCCCGATATTCTGTCGTGAATAAAATAGCTCTAGGCCTATAATGTTTAATGAGAAATGAGTAGCCTATCGTCATGTTTGCTTTGCGAAATTAATTCAAATCCGTGGAAAATGTTCTGCAGTAGGTTTTCCACTGATGGAAAGTTCATTAAAAAAAAGTCAAATAAGAAAGGTAAAAGTATACATGTTTTGACAATTAATGAAATTAATTTGATGAAATGGTTTTATTTTCTTGACCTGCAAGAATGAGGGCCTAAAATCACACCAACAGGTAAACAGCCCTCTGGCTGCTGTCATGTATAGCGCATGCAGATTGGACATCAGACATGTCCCAATATACTCTATATGCATTTATTTGAGGAGTCAAACAGTATAGATCTGCAACCATAAACGTGTGTAATTCAAGTTAATCAAGAAGATCCATTCAAAATCAGAAGGCCTTGTCACAGTTTGTAAAATGCATGCTGCGCAGTGCTGCTGAAGAGAGGATTTACTTCAGATGAGGGATGTGATAGCGTATTCATAGGATACTTGGCCACGGTGATCTGCACACGGATATAATAACGTAACACATTGCGCCATTAAAACATTCGGCTGCTACAGCAACTCCTGTTGTCCGGCTGTACCGATCAAGCAGATAAATGGTGGCCTGTGTTCAGAAAGAGACCTGGCAGGAGATCACGTAGAGCTCGGAACTCGGCGAGAACAGCAAATTAGCCAGAGACCCCGCACCGAGCACTGCTCTGGACAGTGCTATTGTCTTGCCTTACAGTTGCGCATTCAGAGGCGCACTCGATGTGCTGCGGTTTGCCAGGGCCCGTGCATTGTCTATTCACAGCCGACAGTTCTGGGAAGAACACTGGGACAGTGTAGTGACGGAGGGGGATAAACGCGAGGAATGTACGCTACACTTTTTGCCGAATAATGTCACTGTGTCGCCGCCTCGCTGTGCAAGGCCAAGATCACATGAGCGAGCCTTGAACGGTCTCTCTGTGCGGCTCGGGAATCCGAAAGAGCAAAAGAACGTTTACTCTCTATTAAAAAAACGGAATTCTACCCTGGGCTTGTCAAAGGTCTGTCAAGCGTAGGATTGATTTTATTGAGGGCATCCTAAGAGAAGACTTTGGTTTGTTTTAGAAGGGGGAACATTCCCACTCTGTTTATCCCTGTCATGGGTTACACATTTGGCTTGATGTTGAAAGGGTGCTGTACAATACATGAAGTGCAGTGAACAAAACTTTAAAGAAACACCTGGATGTTTTAATAATTGCCCCCCCCCCCCCCCCCCCGACACACACACGCACAGCAGAGAGAGAAGGAGAGGAGAGAGAGGGGGGTGCATACAACCGCACTCACAGGTGATATTGACACTTCCATGACACTGGTACTAATAAAAGCTGTATTTTCTGTAGGCCTTGCAGATCTGGCATTGCACACACACACACCCACCCACAGAGAGAGAGAGAGAGAGAGAGAGAGAGAGAGAGAGAGAGAGAGAGAGAGAGAGAGAGAGAGAGAGAGAGAGAGATCTTTTGACAATTGTAATAATCATAATACACATGTTGTGACATGGTCAGATTTTGTTGAATTTCCTTCACCACATAAAAAACTGACCTCAGAGTTTGAATTCCATCAATAAAATTAGGTTATGTAGCGCATATTAGATTAGGAGAGATTTTAAATTAAGCCTCAGACTAGACCTTGTGAAACAGAGGAAAGCAACACGTCCCAAGGTTTTAACCTGTCATAGTATGGGCATATACAGTACATGTAATTTAATATACCGCTTGTGGGTCTGCATTATTTGTTATTTTTAGTAACCAGGCATTATTCAAATCCTCTCGTTTTAGATACATATGCACATTAAACTTATGGCCCAGAAGTGAGTTGATTTTGCATATTTGACACAGCATTATGACGTTTCGGTGAAATTGCAGCCTATTAAATAGACACAATATCTAGATGCAATAAACATAGTAGGTCTATCCTTTCTTGACTAAACTGGAAGAGAGAGAGAGAGAGAGAGAGAGAGAGAATTGCACATTGTTTATGCAGGGTATTGGGATAAATGAATTCCCACTTCTCTCCCTCATCCCCAATTTCATGAAAAATACCAACGTTTGGCACAGGGATTTGACTTTCATTCCCGTTGACTTCAAGAGCTTTTCACGGATTAGTGCCGCTTGATAACCTGGGACACTGACATAGCCAGGAGGCGAAAGCTATTGCCAAGGTCAATATAAACTATTGCGCACTTTATGAAAAACACATCAAGTGGACACAGGGATATCATGACACAAATCTAAAAGTAAGACCTAAGAACACCGAGGAAATAAAAGGAAAACAAGCTCAAATAATAGTTTTGTTTAATAAAAACGACTAGAAAAGACCATTGCTTGGATGCCTGTTTTCACAAATGCATTGTTTGGCGAGGCCCCCCAAGTCTGTAGTGAAGGCTTTTCAGTGATCTCACGATGGCCCCTGTCAAGCTCCCATCTCAGTTCTCCAAACAGAACATTTATGAAATATTTATCTTTGTTCTTGTTGGGCTACGTTTCGTCTTAAACCCTCTCCGTCTCCAAATAACCCAGCCTTCTGAGTGACAGAGAGAGGGTTTCACGGGGACCCTAGCAATAGAGCGTCAACAAAGACAGACTGAGGCTGAGCGAGTTTTGATGAGAGCTGGAGGTATGTGCTCTGATGGGAGGAATGAGGAAGAGTCATACGCGTGCGAGATTCAAACCACACATACTTGACGCTCATGGGGCGCGCGTAGAACTTCAGATGCCGAGGACCACCGAGGAGATTGCTGGTCAGATAGAACACCACCGAGTTCGAGCCGATACTTTTTCAAAGCACTGAGCTGGTCGCCTCTCTTTAAACTTTTCATAGCTTATTAACTGGAGAAGGAGTTGGCTACTCGGTCATTTCAGTCGGCAGGTATTGGCTGCGCGCCTGCTGTATGGGGTTTCAGAGTGATAGCTCGAAGACTCAGGAATTTTGGGAGCCGTTGATGTGAAGTGCGTGTCACATCCGAGTGTAAATATTTTACACTTTCCTGAGTTGGATCGGACGTTCAGTGAGGGGCGCGTGTAAGTAAGCAGATGCTCGTATGAGCACGGAAAGACATACGGAAACATCTGCCACTGCTTATAGCGGTTAAGTGCGTCTTCGCTATGAGCTGGAACTAATTTTGCGTCTAACAGATGTCCATTAATAGGACGGCGTACAATTTTCCGGCAGGTGTACAAGGCCGACTCTCGTCTCTGAACTGCTAGGTGCGCAGTCGGAGAGGACAAACATACCTCCGGATGATGCTCCTGTCACGGATCAATCTCACTCTGGCCTTCATCCTCCTGAGTCCAGTCAGCATTCTCCGCTTGTGGTGGTAAGCCATGCTCTGTAGTTGATGAGACATTTCATATATTTCATATCATAGACTAAATTAGTCATATTGTTCATGTTCATTTGAACTTTTACAAGTATAAAGGCGGGCGGGGGCAGAATGGCAAAACATCATGACAACGTAAACAAAGTTAGAAAAGTTTTGTGGTGTGACAAGTAGTAGCATTAACCTCAGCTTTGATTGTTCTAAAAATCTGTTGGTGAGCTGTGAGGTGGTTAGCTCACCTATGTAAATGGCAGAATTTATGGCTCTAGGTTCAGGATCTACAAGTTTGAATGCAGCGAAGAGAACAGGTTTGGTCAGAGGGGTTGAGAGAGAGAGAGAGGAAGAGAGTGAGAGATGGAGAGAGTGACTAATGACTAATGCTGGTGAAGGAAAATGAGAAACACAAGAAGGGTCCAAGTGACAAAGGCCAACAGACTGGGTGTAGACTGTTTCTAATTTGCCTGGCCCACATGTGGCCCATGTCTCAGTTTGTCATGGATCTGTCACAATCTGATCCACACTACTGTGAGGTGTTTTCTGGTAGGAGAGCCGTGTGTGTGTGTGTGTGTGTGTGTGTGTGTGTGTGTGTGTGTGTGTGTGTGTCATCGTAAAACATAACTCATCAGGATGACAGCTCAGAGAATTCCTCAGAGAAGCATGCTCCGTCACCTCAAGGCGTCGTACAGCCCTGCAAGCCTAACAAGCCCCCTTTTGGCACAGGCTGAAGAAGTGCACTGAATGTGACTCAGCTCTCACTGGCTTTCATTTGCATACTATCAAACATAAGAGTCAGCTTTCACATTACAGTTGGCCATTGATGGAGCCTGGGGCTCATATGACAACGCATGGAAGCATGTCAACTTCACACACATTATTAAAGGGAATTACCAAAGACTGTCAAAAAGCCTTCCTGATACCTGATTTTAAGGCTAACTTGTGCAATATTGCAGGCTTGCAAGTTTGTGACCATATCCACAAACACATCCATACTAAAGTCATTACACTTCACCCTTAATGATTGACTACTGTAGTTGATTAGCTCAAATTAACTCTTATTTACATGTCTTATGAGGTTTTTACTTTTGTTAGTCCCACTTTTGAGAGGAAGAGGAATATTTTCTTTTGAGAGGAAGAGGAATATTTTTTCAGTGTCTTTTATGTTAATTGGGATCAATATCCAGCATGTTCTGTGTCAGGGTATGGCATCCAAAGTGACAGCATCTGGATTAAAGGTGCATCAGGTATCATTGCACAATAAGACCAGAACAGAGAGAATACAGTAGAGCTCGCTGTCACAATTTGTGGTCATAGCTTTAGATACATGTTGTAAAAAAGTGGTGTCAAGTTTACCTGTAATAAACAGAGACAAAACAGAGTGAAAGCGACAAGTTGGCTTGACTGGGTTATGCTGAGTGTGCTAATCATTTTTTACAGTGCATTTTAGCCTTGTTAACTAGAGTTCAAATCAGGACATTTCTGGGACATGTGTGTAAAACTGAAACATCTGGATTTATAGTTGATAGTTTGTCAGTACAGGGGACCCCTCGGCTTGAATATTCAGCTGTTCTGGTCAAACTGGCATTTCTGTTCACCATGTGTCTAGGCTACCATCACCATGTGTCTAGGCTACCTTCATGATTACTTGAAAAGGTCTCAGCACAATTCCACTAAGATTCTGTTCAGAATTCTGTTATCACATAGACAGACATGGGCGTCTTGAGAATGATTTTAAACTATCTACATATTTTACATTTTCATATTTTATGGGTACACATTTGTAGAATCCTGTGTGCCTTCAAGGTGTGGAGGGGGGACTTTCTGAACAACACAATGCACCCATATCCAGACATCAGATATTAGTGCTGAGAGGTGGAAAGAAAGTTTTATTTTGGTTGTTTCCAGGTCTTGAGTCACAAGTATTCATACACTAAAACAGATCATCAGTGCAGCATGACTTGTAGGAGGTTTTCGTCAAAAGCCACCCAGCGTGAGCTCAGTTTTTTTTTTCACACATGCTAAACCAATAACTTCAACCGTGATTAGTCCTGCTATTGTGCTAATACCAATAATAAGGCCATAGCAAATAGGTTCCAAGGGATTCTCTCGAACAAAAACCACAGCATGCTCTCTTGCTCACTCACTCACTTACTCACTCATGGGTAGTTTTCCACACTGTACGCCGTCCAACCCTCAGTACTTTATCAGACAATACACACTTTGATAACAGAGGTTCGATTCATAGAGGTTGGGTGACTGTCTGTTTTGGCTGCAGGTCCAAGAACAGTGTGCATCTCTCTCTCTCTCTCTCTCTGTGCAATAAAGTTCAAGGTGAACTCCAGCAGTATTGATGCAGTGTTAAGTCATTGTTTCACTCTACAGTTCCCCCAAGTTCACCGTGACAGATGACTAAAGAGGGGGCTAGCTAATGTTGGCTCCTGGGAGGACTCCACCTCGATCAGCAGTGCAGTGTGTGTGCACTCATGCTGGGTCCTGGAGGGTGTGTGTGTGTGTGTATGTATATATGTGTGTGTGTGTGTGTGTGTGTGTGTGTGTGTGTGTGTGTGTGTGTGTGTGTGTGTGTGTGTGCGTGTGTGTGTACTGTATGTGCTCTTGGGGGGGCTCCTCCTCTGTGTGCGGTGCTGACGTCAGTTGCTGTCTTCTTCCAGGAGCTAGGGGAGAGATGGTGTGTGTGTGTATGTGTGTGTTTTTGTATATGTGTGTGTGTGGAATCTCATGATGACATCAGTGTGATTTTGGCCATCAGCTGACTACAGCTGTCCTGTCACCTGATGTAGCAGGAAAATCCATTTCTGATCAGTTGGGCTGATTACTTGGGTGTGTGTTTGTGAGTGTGTGTGTGTGTGTGTGTGTGTGTGTGTGTGTGTGTGTGTGTGTGTGTGTGTGTGTGTGTGTGTGTGATTGTGTGTGTGTGTGTGTGTGTGTGTGTGTGTGTGTGTGAGTGTGTGTGCGGGTGTTTGTGTGTATGTGTACTGTATGATTACCCTTTTCATTTGACACACGTGGTGACCTCTCTGTAAATCTCGCTCCTTATCTGAATTTCTTTCTCCTCCCCTGTTTTTCTTACCCCCCCTTGATATATTTTTCTCCGTCTCAGATTCAAATTCAAAGATGGGATTGCCCATGTGATTTCAATGGTGCCAAAGAAATCAGTCCTGAACAATGAAAGACATATCATGTGTTTTTATTTCGCTCCATCCTTCCTCTCTCTTTCTTGTTGCTCTCACTCTCTCCTTTCTTTTCTCTATCTCTCCATTTGTTTTGGTCTGTCTATCTCTCTTTTAATCTCTCTTCTTGATTTGTCTTGATCTGCTTATCTCTCTCCCTCTCCTTCTCTCTCTCTCTCTTGCTCTTTTTCTCTCTCTCCTTGTATCATGCATAGTCAATGTCAAAGCATCTTTATTGGTTTGCATCTTTATTGGTTTGCAGTTGAGTTCAAGTAAATGCCGTACACATAATAACTCCTAATTAATAACCAACAACAACAGCATAGAGTTTAAAGTGGATCAATCAGAGATCTTTCTCTCTCACTCCCCCCCCCCTCTCTCCCTCTCTCTCTGTCTCTCAGGGTGTTGGGTAGCCCTTTGGTCATGGACCACAACAGCATATGCAGAAAGACCAGGCGTGTGGGGGGCAAGCACGCCGAGCTGTGCCAATCTCAGCCGGAGATTGTGCAGGAGGTGGTCAAGGGCGCCCGCATGGGCATGCGAGAGTGCCAGCATCAGTTTCACCAGCACCGGTGGAACTGCACCAACCAAAGCAAGAGCCTGGCCAAGATTCTACAACAAGGTGAGGGGCACAGGAAGAGAAACGAAGGACAGTGAAGACATAAAACCAGATAACGTAGTCAAGTAAAAGACTCACCTGATTGTTATTTTATTATTTTTGACAATAAATAGGCTTGGTTGTCGATTGGCTTCCTGTGGGAAATCCCCTACCTATTTTGGGATTTTAAAGGGAAATTTGGCAGCATTAGCTATTTCCCCCTCTGCTGGAGAAATTGGGCATTATGCTATTTAAAACTGTGGAAAAAGGTAAGGATAAAGCACATGGATTTGTTTAAGCTAGCATAAGTTCGGCAGAACAATGTGGATGTTACAAGGTAAGAAACACGATTTAAAACAAGTTCCTTGTTTCTCACTTCTCTTTCCGCTCCGCAACGGAATATCAAACGTCCAGCCAATTTCACCGCGCTCTTTCAGCGACGATAGTCTCAATGTCAACGTTGCAAGGTAGTGTCAATGTCAATGATGGTCATTTAACTATCCAAATGATTTCTAAACGGGTTTGTTATGTTAGTTGCCAAGTTCCAAGTACAAGAAACATGTATTGAAATGAAAGAAATTGATTAATGAGTGAATGGATAAAATGATATGGCCAATCAAGGTATGAAATGACATGTGAGGCATCTTCTGGCCATGATGCATGTATGTACATATTATCATTTTATTTTTTGGCATATGACTAAAGAAGACATAGAAGTAGACATGAGCTATGTGGTCATTTCACATTCACTCACTCACTCACATTAGTGAGTTCCATTTTGGTAAATGGATGAAGAGAGACTATCTGATTACATGGATTTGCTTACTGTGAATAAATTAAAAGCCCAGACAAAACAGTAATATACGATAGAATTACACATCAGGGCTTTCTGGAAATTATTGGGTTACACTTTACTTGACAGTATCGACATAAGAGTGACATGACACTGTCATGAATGTGTCATAAACAAGTCATAAACGTTTAACGCTGTCATTAAGTGTCATTCGGTTTTTGTCATAACAAATTAGGGTTAGGATTAGGGTTAGAGTTAGGGTTATGGATAGGGTTAGAGGTTAGGGTTAGGGTTAGGGTTCATGTGTCATGACATTGTCATGTATTCATGACAGTGTCATGTCACTCTTATGTCGATACTGTCAAGTAAAGTGTTACCAATTATTGTCTCCATGTTTAGGCTTACAATGTGGCTATAGGCTTACAAAGTGAAGTCCATTTTGTTGAGTGGGCTTATCAGAGTGGTGATTAATGACAGGGCTAGTGAAGACTAAACACAAGTAAACAGTTTATCCACCTCTGAAATGTCAGAAATAAAGTTTATCCACCATTTATTTGAGTTTATCGACTGCTCAAAGATTTAACATTCAAGAATCATACTGTATTATCCACATTCACAATATGTACACTTATCAACAGGAACCATTTAATATCACCGGTATTGTTATAAACATTGGTCAATAACATCCACCATCATCAAACATGTTCTGAATGCCTTTTTTATGCATGGCATAGTCCACCTTACCGTAATCACAGGATTCATAGTTTACCCACCTCTTATTTTACCACTACACCCCTGATTTACAATGTTAAATCATCTTTTCTATGTGGACTTCCTCGTGTTTTCTTGTATCCCGCATGTCTTCACCGTTTGAGGAGTCAG
The DNA here is from genome assembly GCF_046254945.1 of Alosa pseudoharengus. Classification (NCBI taxonomy): domain Eukaryota; kingdom Metazoa; phylum Chordata; class Actinopteri; order Clupeiformes; family Clupeidae; genus Alosa; species Alosa pseudoharengus. Next base: position 18,882,598 of record NW_027468689.1, on the reverse strand, counting down.
CCAAACTCCTGGTCTTGACCACAAGGAGAAAGAAAGAAAAAAAAACACACACACATACACACACACACACACATGCACACACAGCTCCTTCTACACTGCCTCACTCACTCACACGCTACCACACGTTCAGGAACATAATCCAGCATAATTCCCAGAAAAATAATTTTCTTTGGAGCTCACAGAGCAGGCCTTGCTGACACAATGACTTAGCGTGCGGGGGACAGGGGTGGTGGTTTCAGAATGTGTGTGTGTGTGGTGGGGGGGGGCGGAGGGGGGGTGTTGAAGGGGGAGTCCGGGTGGCCCCCATACTCCCGATTTACTCACAGCTTAGTCAGGTCCTTCTCAACAGCCCCAGAGTTTGGGATACTCGCCAGCGCCCCCTCAGGTCATAGTAAGGCACACAGAGCTGGCTGAGGGAATAGGTGAGGACAGAGCGTGCAGGCCTGCGATCACACACAGACTGCTGTTGCACCCATCACACACACGGTGAGTGTAAAAGAGCTGAGAAGGTGTGTAGTACCACTATCTGCCACAGAGAGGAGCTCTTCATGAGAGAAGGGTTACAGTCGGTGGGTCTCATAAAATTAGAATATCGTGGAAAAGTTAACCCCCCCCCCCCCCTCCTACTTTTTTTCAAAAAGTAAATCTTTCATATATTTTAGATTCATCAGATATAAAGTGAGATATTTCAAGCAATTTTTAGTTTTAATCTTGATTATTATGGCTTACAGCTCATGAAAACCCCAAAAATGAGTCTCTCAAAATGTTAGAATAAAGAGGTTATAATACACAAATGTCGACCATTTGCTTTCGCACAAATTACTGCATCAATGTGGTGCAGTATGGAGGCAATCAGCTGTGGCACTGCTGAGGTGTTATGGAATCCCAGGTTGCTTTGCCTTAAGGTTGTCTGTATTGTTGGGTCTGCTGTCTCTCATTTTCCTCTTGACAATACCCCATAGATTCTCTATGGGGTTCAGATCAGACCAGAGTTCAGAGTTGTCTGGCCAATCAAGCACAGTAATTATGGTAAGCAAACCAGTTACTAGCAGTTTTGGCACTGTGCGCAGGTGCTGGAAAATGAAATCAGCATCTCCATGAAACTTGTCAGCAGATGGAAACATAAAGTTCTCTAAAATCTCCTGATAGAAGGCTGCATTGACTTTGGACTTGATAAAGCACAGTGGACCGACACCAGCAGATGACAGTCCACTCCCTGTGAAGTTCCCCCAAGTTCTTGAATAGACTGTCATCCCTGTTGATTGCACACCTTTTCCTACCACACTCTTCCCTTCCAGTTAACTTCCCACAAATATGCTTTCATACAGCACTCTGTGAACACCCTGCCCACCTTCTGTGACTTACCCTTCTTGTGGGGGGTGTCAATGAGTGCCTTCTGGACAACTATCAAGTCTGCAGTCTTTCCCATGATTGCGGTTGTGTTTACTGAACCAAACTAAGGCTCAGGACACATTTCTATCCTCATTCCTCTTAGAACTTCATTCTAATTTTCTGAGATACTCATTTTTGGTTTTCATGAGCTGTAAGCTGTAATCATCAAAATGTTTCACTTATATGTAATGAATCTAGAACATATGAAAGAGCCACTTTTTGAAATAACAGATGGAAAAATGATTTTTTCCACGATATTCTAATTTTTTGAGACCCACCTGCAAATCTGAGCTGATGTTTTGCCCCTTGAGTGTCTTTCAACCAACTTTTGATTTTAACATGATCAGCCCAGTACTTAACTAATTTTCTGATTTTGCCACCTAAAAGTGCTTCTGAAGGACTGTCCGGGTGAAATACATTGATTTTTGACATGGATATTACCCTAGTTATACACAGTGGGACTTCAGGAGGAAAGGACACCACACTTAACAAGATTAGCTACTTTCAAAGGTAGTTAGAAAACTGAAAGATTCATGGGAATTTTCAACATGCAAGGTCAGTTCAAATGCTGAAATCAATGCCCTGCCCATCAGGAAAAAGGTATACACTGAAGCACTGACAAATGTTTAAACAAATTATGAAAGTCTTGGACTCTTGGATTTTTTGCTCATCCATCTCATGTCACACATTGGCCTAAATTACAGTGAAAAGCAGCAAAACTACAGCTTTCATGCTCACAGCCACAGGCATATATATTTTAGGCATAATGAGTGATGAACAGCAGAATACTGCAATTACAGTTAATGGCAGACACATTCTTACAGGTCATCAAGCTGCCTGCGCCTTGATTATTGGCACACCCTAAGGGTGTTGTCCAAGGTGTGTGTGTGTGTGAGTGCACTGTGCACGTGTGTGTGTGTGTTTGTGTGTGACTGTCTGTGTGTGGGTAGTGACTGGCTGACGTCTCCAGAGCACATCTGTCTTTAATGTGTGGTGTTTATCAAAACGGCTGCTGAAGCATCTATGCCTATGGGTGCTGATTTCCGAATGTGTATGTTTGCATATTAATCATACACTTACTGATACCCAATCTACTTAAGCCACACATGTAAGCTAAGAGAAAGAGACTTGAAACTGGATCATTGTCTTTAGTCGCATTAGTATACCATAAACACCTGCAAGACTCCGGAGTGCAGGGTGACTGAGCCGCATACAGTAAAAAGCACCTCACGTGCAGTAGCCCTCCTAAGCCTCCTCCCTCTCCCTCTCTCTCAGACAGGCCCAGACAGCACCAGACAGAGACATGTGGGGAATGTGCCCCTTTAGGGGTCGAATTAGACACATTTATCATTAATAAACACACACCAAGCCTAATGCTGATGCAGTATCTGGGAATGGAATAGAGGTGAATGGATAGATAGATAGATAGATAGATAGATAGATAGATAGATAGATAGATAGATAGAATATGGCTGTGTAATTAATCGAATTAATTGATTAATCATCAATTATGACTTCCAACGATAATGAAAACAACAAAATTGAAATATAACAATTAATTTGCGGCATTCTGTTTTGCACCAATGCGCTCGTTTTACAAATGAACGATGTGTCCAAAATCATCGAAAAATCGTGTTAAATAATCCCAATATTAATCAAAAAATAAGATAATCATAATTATGATGCTCATGATATGGCTGTCGGAATTGATACAGGCCTATAATTACCAACATCTGATCTGCTATTTTTCTCATGTCGCTTGGAAAGATACCCTGACTTAAAGATAAATTTATTATATGAGTGAGTACCCTAGAAGTTACATTGGCATCATCGCTCAGAAATCTGGATGGAATAAGGTCCTGTCTAGTGGCTTTATTACTGTAATTGACAATGTGGATAGACACATTCTCACCCTCTCCTCTGAGACAGGGCCAATCTAAAAAATATCTGGACTAACGTGTGTTTTTATAAAAGGAGTATATAAAAGGTGGGCCATATCTACCTGACACACTTGACAACATATCAACCAGACTGGTAGCAACAACTGTTGTAAAAAAAGTATTAAAATGGCAAGCAACCTGCTGTTTGTCAAAAGTCATCTTATCCTCAATGACTAATCCAATATTAGCAGATTTAGATTTAGATTTTCCTTTGGAGTCCATATCAGTGAAAACTTTCCATAGCTTTGTGAGTTGAGTAATTACTGTGAATTCGCAGTAATAGCATCAGCATAAAATTCAGACTTTGTTTTCTGTACCTTTTAATTAGCCTGATTACGAAAGTATATGTATTTATCATAATCACAAGACAAAGTTGACCTCTTAAACTTTCTAAACCATTTATCACGTTGTCTAATGAGATCCAGAATGTTAGAAGTCATCCAAATTGCACTTAATTCTGGTTTCCTTCGTTGGTGCAGCATTATCAAGAGCAGCTATAAAGTGCTGTTTGAACAAAGCCCAAGCCCCATCAACATCATTGCTTCCTAAAACATCTGACCAATCCCTCCCGGAAAGCCTTTCTTTAAACTCATCAGCTGTGTAATGTTTAGTGCATCTGTACCTAATGGAACTATGGTTACCAGTCTTCTTTAGTGATTTAGATACCTTGCGTGTCCAAAAAGTGATGTTACGATCACTCAAAGCAATATCATAACTTTATTTATGGACTTAAATGTTTGGATTTGGAAGTGTGGATTTGAGTTAATACTAATGTCTGGTGAAAATTTCATGTTGGAAATATACATACTGAAAGAAAATGTTGACGCATTCAATACTTATTTCCCCTGCTGTAGATAGATAGATAGATAGATAGATAGATAGATAGATAGGAGAGGAGTGGAGGAGAGAATGGGTGGAGAGGAGATGATTGACCCTAAAGGTGTTGTCCAAGGTGTGTGTGTGTGCACCGTGTGTGTGTGTGTGTGTGTGTGTGTGTGTGTGTGTGTGACTGTCTGTGTGTGGGTGGTGACTGTCTGGCGTCTCCAGAGCACATCTGTCTTTAATGTGTGGTGTTCATCAAAACGGCTGCTGCAGCACGTATGCCTCAGCCTGACTGTGCTGATTTCTGAATCCATGATTGATGACATTGCGTTGCTGCTACCTGGCTGCTGATTGCTACCAGAGATCAGTGAGGCTCTACTCACAGGCACAAAAGGCTCCAGAGAGGCGAGACAGACACGGTGACATCCCATGAGTCAGTTTTCCCGGTAGCACGGATGAAACTGTAGAAAAGTCTTTTTAAGCCATTTTTAAGCCATTGACCATCTGGTTTGTGTTTGCATTCCTTAGACATTTGCTTACAGTGCCCTCTAAAGGTCAAGGTGTTAAACAACAGACAGTATAAGTCACTGTTGAAT
>NW_027468689.1:18832848-18872848 GCF_046254945.1 Alosa pseudoharengus | reverse complement strand
CCCACCACCACCACCACCACCACCACACACACATCTGTTAAGATACACACTATATGGCCCATCTCTCTTTCTGTCTCTATCTGTCTCTCTCTCTCCAGACACACACACACACAGTGTGTGCTTCACCTCACTGTGTGTACACTGTGTGCTGTGTGTGTTTCACTAATTCATGGATTGGGATAAATGCAGAGACCAAATTTCCCTCACGGGATCAAAAGAGTATATACTTATACTTATACTTATACTTATACTTATACTTAAACAAACGCGTCATATAGAATATTAAATGTTGTTTCCCTTTACTATTGCAAAATCCACGAATACATCGGGAACCATGAGTAAAAATAGAAACCTTAAACTCACCGTCTCACCCTTTACCACAGCTTGGGTAGTCCATGTTCATTTTGAGGCGCTGTGGTAGGTGGAGAGGACTGTCCATCATCTCATCGTGAGCAGGCTGGTAGAATGGAGGGGGCTAATCTCGGTTTACAGGTTTACAGCCACTGCATTTTTGCCTGGCTACAAATCTCTGGCCCTGCCCATTCCATGCGCTCAGCTCTGCGAGTTCAGTAGGGTGCTGCCGCAGGAGGACTTAACGCGTCGCATACGGACATAGACCTGTGCGCCAAACCGCTTCAACCGTTATATCACACACACCGTAACCATCAATGGACGTGGACCTGTGATTTTCAACCGCACCGTTCCAGCGCAGTCCCCGGGACGCAAGGCGAGGCACAGCATTCCGTTAGGCCGGTGCGTGTTGGTCTCCGACAGAAGAGATGGGCACGGTGCTGTCGATCTCCCCCACCTCAAGGAAGGGGGGTGTCCTGGATGAAAAGCCCGATGCGGGACATGCGGCAAGTGGAAAAACAGAGAAAAGTCTAAAGCGCCATTCGGTATTAATATCAGCCCTGACGTGGAAGCGCCTTGTCGCTGCCTCGGCAAAGAAAAAGAGTGCAAAGAAAGTGAACCCGAACCCTCCCATCACTCAGGCCAACAACCCAGTGGACCAACTGAACAGCGAAAATCTCAAGAAATCTCAGCAATCGGGGTCGGAGCGCAAAGCATCCAAGCCAGGACCACTCGCCGTGCCTGTACCGACGGTACCTGACCAAAGCCGACGGGGCAATCAGACGCAGACCGTCCAACAAAATGCCAAGCAGCTGATCGCGGTCCAAAAGCAGCCCAGCAGTCGTTCACTCATCTCTCCCAGAAGGGTCATTGTCCAGGCATCCACTGGGGAGCTGCTGCGCTGCCTGAGCGAGTTTATGTGCCGACGGTGCTACAAATTAAAAGAGCTCAGTCCCAACGAGATCATATTGTGGTTCCGAAACGTGGACCGCTCTCTGCTGATTCAAGGGTGGCAGGACCAAGGCTTCATCACACCTGCCAACCTGGTGTTTGTCTACATGCTCTGCAGAGAAGCCGTGACGGAGGACATCTCCACTGAATACGAGCTGCAAGCCACCTTTCTCACTTGCCTCTACCTGGCTTACTCCTACATGGGCAACGAGATATCTTACCCACTCAAGCCTTTCCTGGTGGAGACTAACAAGGAGGTGTTTTGGGAGCGGTCGCTGCGGGTGATTGACAAAATGAGTGCCAAAATGCTGCAGATCAACTCTGACCCGCACTTCTTCACCGAGGTGTTTCAGGACCTGAAAAACGAGGGGGGATCAAAGGACAGTAACGGGAAATGGACAAATAACCTGGACCGTTAAGGTGAACATCATCCAGGGGAGAGAGAGAAAGAGAGAAGCTATTTGATACCTCTCCGAACCCCGTCCTTTGAGAGGGGATTGAATGTAAGCACCGGCGGTTGACTGTGGAACGGTGCCATGCACCACAGCCGGTATATGAAGAAGGGACTATGGGGGCCCGCTTCACCCCTGAGAGATTTTCTCCATGTTGTTACATGTGTATAATATACCACCACGGTGATCCTGTGAATGTCAGACCACCGGAAGCTCTGGGGTTTTAGGGGGATAGCGCTACTGTACTCTTTGCATGCTTACAAAGTATTCTAACTGTATCTCCATCGTGGCTTTTTAAAGAAAAACAAAACGGCTACCTGGTGCAAGGCTTCAAGTGGGGGAAGTGAAGTGTTAGCTAGTATGTCAGTGTTCGGGTAATTTATTTCAGTATTCGTTTCTCTTCGTGGCTTGGGGGACAGCGTTTTGACGCCGCTCTCCAAGGTGCTGGCCTAGGCTATGGCATACACAGCACACGTCTACTGTGGCGCCTGAAACTCTCTATCTGAACGTTGAATGTACAATTTTACAACAAAAAAGAATCTTTGCCGTCATATGTGCCAATTGTTATAGTATAAAGCGTAATGTTTTATAATGTACATTTCAGAAATATATCAATACAGCCAAATTCTGGCGTGTTGCAATTTATTTGTCAATTTCAGGTCTATTTAGAAGGTGAACATGTTCATGCAATTAGCTCATTTCAGTGGACTGTCTACTACCTATCTGCCTATTCTTTCTGTTTCTCGTTTTGCACCACTGTCATGAAAAGGAAACCATTTTTTAGCATTAGGCTATGCCGCAGTCAGTTATAGTCTAGCCTACTGTTGCGTCAGCGAGCTGCTAAATATTTGAAAATCTAATTCTGAGGTTTTCATAATTCAAAAGCAGGGAGCGCATGTTATATTCATGGCATTATTTTCATTTCTTGGCATACAAGGGGTTGGATTCTTTCGTTACTTGGGCCTGTACGCCAGGGCTGGCGTATACCACATGCAGGGCGCAACAGTGTGTGGTAATGAGGAATGGAATCTTTACGTCATTGTCTTTTGGGCCTCAAAGCAAATTTCTGCTCTGGAAGGAAGCGAAAATATCTCTGAAAATGTCCTGGGAGCGATGCTGAACTACTTTACCAACAGGTGACACTCATTTTCAAATGTTGTCACCTGTAGGATCATAAAATAATTGAGGCACAGCAGTGACGTGCTAAAACTGGGACAGATAGCCTATCCAGCATCTATAACGCGTTCAGCTATTCACCACAGATATTTGACATAGGTTAACCTGGTGAACCAGTTGCCTCCACTTCAACAATGCCAAAGCCTAGATTGTCATTGCCGAGGAGTGTATCGTTTCTGTGAAACGAGAGAAACTGTCGTCATATTTAGCCCCGTGTCGTGAACATGTTGTCCTTGGAACATGAGCGCGCTCTCCCGCTGTCGCTGCCCACGGTGCTGAAAATGAAGCCCAGATGCTTGCAAGCGGAGCCCACGTTATTCATTCTAATCCATATCACAGTATAATTACAACAATTGTTTAGTGACTCGATTCACTGTGAGCTATTGATATTTATGCCATGTTAGACCCGCAGCATGCCTAGTGGCCAACACGTGTGAGTTAGCCTATGTTCTGTAAATGGCAAGAGGAGGAAAACAATTGAAATGAAGTAGGGCTAGACAACTCAAAAATAGTCCAGGTAACTTCTGTAAAATTGTCAGATAGCCTATGTATAACGTTTATGATAGGTCTTTGAAGGGGCTACCAAACTCAAATAGGGTAGGCTGCTACAGAATAATGTGGTTGGATTTAAGAAATGCCAACAAGCTAAAGTCATGTTTCATGTGGTAGGATTTTAAAAATGCATTCAAGCTGAATTTATATGGGGAAAACTGTTCAAATTAACTTTTAAAACGAATCTGTTTAACTTTTAAAACTTGCGTGTCTTAAGTCGCAGTGGTGTAGCCTAGTGCAGATGCTATAGGTTACTATAAAATGGCCTCAGGGAAAGGATGACTCACTTGTGGGGAGTAAGAAGCTGTTGGCTTGAATCAAGAGCAAGAGCCCACAGAATTTGTGAATAAAGCACGTGGGCCGGCTGTTCGCTCTCTTGATTGGCTGGAATTTGCTGCAGTCTGATGGAAGTGTCGCCGTGACGGGGGGCTCTGCAGCGCCGATCGCGCGCCGGGCCATAGGAATTCATATTCTAGGACTGCGAGCCGCATTCCTCCTGTCACTATGGCAACGGCGGATGTGGGGTGCATGAGCAGGATTGCGCGTGGGTATTTTGGAGCGCTGCAGATGTGTGCATGCTGGTAGGCTAGACTTTGCTAAGGAACAGACATGACGCCTCAAGCAGATGTTTAAAAGTAGCCTATAACCAATGCACGAGAAAGAAATACAGCATCCAGAAATACATCTTCTCCTAATCCACTTGTGCCATCAAATAGTCAATACTACAGCCCCTGGCCTAATGCACCGGCACAAGCATTTATAGGCTACAAGTGATAGTGAATGAGAGCATAGGTCGATAGGTGATAAAACACGGTTTTCCGTTAACCACACGGATAGCGCTGGATAGTGTTTGAAGCGGATCTCCTTGCCCTTAGCTCATCATTAGGTAAGTCAGTTATATAATTTCGTACCGCATTCGTCGTGTAGCTTAGTCGGTGCGAGCGTGGGCTCACTCTCCGCAGAAACCGCAAGAATGCAAGTTGTCATGGAGACGGTGACCAGGCAGCGGCAGCGAGGAGTCAGAGAGTGCAGAGGCAAAGACAGGTGGAAACATCAATAATTAAGCTTAAAGCATGATGCTTGTCCCTATTTTTAGATTTTAACATATGTTTTATACCACACTGGGTAGTGCTGAAATGTAGTCATTTGCGCAGAATCATATAGGCCTAATCTTACATAGAATAGGGGTTTGAATCTAAATACAATAGCCTACAGCTGCCTACATCCTGACTTGGGTTCACTGTTTATTTGGCATATCCAGCCATGTAAAGAACTTAAAGAAAACATAGGCTGCTGTATACAGTAAAAATACCACTTCTCTATACATGTGGGTTTCTCCTAAATTGAGGTGTTACTTGTTGATGAGACTATTTAAGTTTGATATGGTCTCCATGTGCATACTTGCATGATACAATTTAATCTCAGACAGGTTCAAACTTCACATGCAATACACTTATAACTCAAAGGCCAGGGAAGGGTCATAAATATGGAAGAGGTTTCAATTCTATTGTCCCCAGTCAGATAAAGGAATGGCTGGCACTTTATGTAATGAACGGTGTTACGTCTTCACAAGCCAGTTGCTGGGGATGAAGACACTAATCAGATATCACTCGGCCTCTGTCACATCCCCGGATCCCGGATGACTTTCCGTGTCCTTGCTTGCCCTTGCTAATATAAGGTACAGGTAGGTAAGGTAAAGTCATAACATAATCCTGAGATTATCAGTTCAACATCACCGTCATAGCTCCACGTTACAGTAATATATCAGATTGAGGATTGTCATGTTAATCAAGGAGGATGGGTTCAGCTTTTCAAATAGAGGATTGCCTGACATGGATGATCCATGTCATCTTTGAATATGTCAAAGTGCTGAGATCAAGAATGGGTGGGTAGTTAGTTAGAGTGTTTATGTGTTTGTTGCCTAAAGAAAGCCTCTTGAGCGAATAATAATCAAGGCACTTGAGATCAGACTAGACTCACACACACTTACATATTCACATTCACAGGTTTTCTCTGAAAAAGGCATTTGTCTGAATGGCAGCATGCGATGCTCAAAAAACATCATTCAGCATTGTGCCTTTCCAGTTGTGCAAGCTGCCCATGCCATAGGCACTAATGCACGCCATACTGTTATAGATGCTTGCATTTTAACTTAGCACTAATAATAAGTTGGATGGGCCATCTCCTCTTTAGCATGGAGGATGTAGAGTTCATGATTTACAAAAGAATTCCAAATTAATTAGTGTTACCACAGGACAGTTTTCCACTTTGCCTCAGTCCATCTTAAATGAGCTGAGACCCAGATAAGACAAAGACAGATATGACATTTCTGGATCATGCCTAAGTATGCTTTTTCTTTGCAGAGTTCTAACCAGGAGCCTCAAACTGTGTTCATAGACAATGTTACCGGAAGTTTTCCTGAACCCATACAATGATTTTCTTTCCAGAGACAGGTCTGGACAGGCCAGGTCCCAAAGGTCATGGCCATACAATTCTGTTTTTCAGCCCTGCCCTGTATTTTAATGATATTATGGCCTGGTTACGCAGACCTTCTCAATTGTAATTGAGAGTGGGTCTGGAAAATGTTCATTGACGTACAACTTCCAGCAGGGGCTTAACTAGCAGTGAAATTAAACTTAAAATGGTGCATTAAACACTTATAGTTTCAGAAGTGCAGCAATCTTGTAAACAAAGGTTTTACTGTAAATGCAGTTGTTTAATCAATTCCAAAGAAATACACATCCATGCCGGATTAGAGACTGTATTTGCGTGGACATTGGAAATGGGCTTCAATGGTCTCTTGGCCAGACGGACCTGCAGAGCAAATCCCAAATTTGCCATAGGTGTGAATGGGTATTCCCAGGCTAATGATATGTGCTATTGGTGATAAAATCCCCATATTCTTTGCAATTTCATGTTGAGGAGCATTATTCTTATATTGTTGCATTATTTGCCCACAGGTTTTCACAGAGTGATGAATACCTCTGCATCTAACAGACTGCCTCTCTGGGATGCTCTTTTTATACCTATTTATACCTCATGGTGTCAGTTAACCTAATTAGCAGTGGAATGTTCCTCCCTGTGTTTTCTTTACAATCACACAACTTTTCCAAATTCGAGAGTTTATATTTTCCATGAAATATTCACATTTGATATGGTATCTGTCTTTTTTGCAACCAAATTTTGATTTACAAAAATAGCAGATTATCACACTGTTTTTATCTACATTTTCCACACTTTTTTAGAAACAGAGCTATACACAAGCATACAAAAAATTTGTCTGGTCGGACCTCCTTTCAAAAGCAAAAGACTGATCTTGTCTGACTCATTGTGTCTGGCCTCAGATCAACACTTTAAATAGTCTTTGCATTGAACAGTCTGATGTTACATAATCATGATTCATCCCATGTATGTAGGACAGACTGTAACTGAGTGCACTGAAATCACGAATGCTTACCAGTCTACGCCACATGAGAAGTACTGGAGGAAGCTGCGTCTACTTAGACAAACCTCCAGATCAGCTTGATTGGAGAGAGAGTCTTAGCCTATGTCTTGTATTGATGCTAATCTATGTAACCAGGTTCAGTTATGTAGGATAACAGACTGAATGAACATTTAGCTTAACACAAGAACTTAGGTCCTCTTGCAGTTATTCATTTGGCAGACGCTTTTATCCAAAGCAACTTACAACAATAGAATAACATTTAAGCTACAGTGCAGAGGAGACCTTAGCTAGGAATTACCACTGCGTCTGTCAATACTAGTGCTAGAGGATAGGAGGGATATCAAAGGATCAATGGTATGTTTTACTGTAATGGATAGTCACTGATGTTTCTGGTGGACGATGCAACAACAACATAATTGTTAGTGAGGCATTGTGGTAAGTTTGTAGGTTTACAGTAAATGGTCACTCACTGACAAGATGGCAGCACAGACTGGAGCAGAGGTGACTCTGCTCGATAGTGTTTTAAGCCCCCACCTTAACCCTAAACCTAACCCTAACCCTTGCCTAACCCTAGTGCCTTCCATGCAGTATTGCCTGGAAGATGAGGGCTTAAAACACCAAACACCGGTGAGCGTCCATCCTATGGATTGTTTATGAAACATGCCTACGTGTTTTGTTTGTCCTCAGGTTTTGAACTGAGACGGCCTTTGTATGTAATGCATCATCTAGCCCTCTCGTGGAATAGGCTATTACACTCCCTGCTTCAGAATTCTCCCCGAGTCTCACAGCTCATCTGTAAAAATGTGGGTAGGGCCAGTTATCTAAAAATTCAGATGAGGTAATGTCATGCCTAGATTGATTTCCTGCACTGTGAATCAGAACATTTTGAATTGTTTGTTCTTAATGGGGTGATCTGGCATATTGATATGCAAAGTAAATAAAAAATAATACAAATAAATGAAAGAATTTGATGACAATAAAATGTAGTTGTAATCCCTCTAAAATTCTGATGTGGGAAAACAATTGTTGCACTAAAACTCCATGCACAAACAGACCCATATGATATCGGTCCACAAAGGGCATTATTTCTCTCTATTTTAAAACACAGCTACAGGTGTGGCTTTGCCTTGGATGACGGTTATGGCTATTTTCTGCGTGGGCTATAACGGTAGGCTAATCTGTCCTCTGAGATTACTCCAGTTATGTAGCTAGCCCAGGGGCCATGCTCAGCACAGAGAAGCACTGGCGGCTAATCCCCCAGAGAGAATGAATGGGATTGAGGACTGGACCAGCGAGAGTGCCTCCCTCTGCACTGCTATGGAATACCCTTTAATCTCTGTGCATGTCTGCTGCAGCAGAGAGACATGACTCCGACGTGTGAGTCACAGTTTGATTGAACACAAGGAGGATGTTTACACTTTGAAATGTATATGCTCAGATTTAATTTCAAAGTGGGTTAGGGAAGATCACAAACATTTCACAGTTGACTATTATTAAATTAGCTATTAGTATTAAACAAATAATTTACAATAACTAATACACACACACACATTCACATAAGCAGAAGAAAAAATAAATATTTGGTGGTGGTGGTAAAGAATAAAAACTTCTGGAACCACCTTCTTTATTATATAAAGAAAGTTTTCTGGCTGACAGCACAGCCATATGCTCAAGCCTATCTTTTATATTGCAGGTAACAGTAGAAAGTGAATTGTTGTTCTTTGTGAGAGCTTTCCAGTCTCTCTGATGTATACTTTATATAAATGACTGCATTTAGAAATCTCTGTACAAAGCTGTCTCACAAAACAATCTACATATAGGGATTGTGGCATAGTGCATAAGAACCTTAAGTACGTAACCTATGTAAGGTATAGACAGCTCTCAAAAGGTCAAACACTGAGAGACCGAGCCATATGGGTATTGTCTTCTGCAAGGTTGGTCTGCATTTTAGACGAGGTGTGTGATAATCAAGGCTGTTTTTAAATAACTTCTTAATGCTAGGCAACCTAACATGCATTACCACTTACATTCACAATTGAATAGATGTAAGTAGCAGATTGTTGACAGATGCAACTAGTATTAAATTGCTCTGCATATCTAACCTTATTTTTATGCAGAAGATGAATGCATTCATTTATCCATGGTGGAGACTCACAACAAAAACAAGCCACCCACATGAAGGTTAGGTAATACAAGTGGGGGATGTATTTTTTCTCTCCCTGACAAGTCATGCTCCAGCAGCCTAGAGGCTGATGGTAAATTATACAGATTCAAAAACAAACTGCAAATGTTTTGGCAGGGTTGGAGACAGTGTAGATATGGTGTGTGTGTGTGTGTGTGTGTGTGTGTGTGTGTGTGTGTGTGTGTGTGTGTGTGTGTGTGTGTGTGTGTGTGTGTGTGTGTGTGTGTGTGTGTGTGTGCAGTATTCTGTGCACTGATCTGCATCTCTGAAGCGTGTTTATGTGCAAGAAAAAAGTCTAACTGTAAGTCACAGTGCCAGGTTTGGTCATGCTGTATATCACAAAGGCAAACATCACTTAAAATGATGTAAGTGGTATTCATAAATGATATAATTCCCCCATTTTTTGCAATAGCTTACACAAGGCTAGACATATTCTGGGATTGTCAGAACTTGTATGTACTGCTCATATTGCATAAGACCCGGTTTTTAATTAAAACTGTTCTGATTATTTAAAGTATTTTATGGTGGTTTAAAGCATTTGTGCCTGCATTGATTTGAATGTCTGTTGAATGTCTTGTCTGCAGTCATTACTGCAATCACAGGAACTCAGAAGAATGACCTAACCAAATCAAGGCAACATCCATACTGATTATGTTGTTGTATGGGTCCTTATATCCTAACAAGAGTCTCTGCAGATTTCACCCTTTCTTTTCTGAGGCAGCTGTAGAGTTTTGTTATAAACTAGTGAGCTAACCACTGTAACTAACATACTTGGGCTGCAATGACCAGTAAAAAGGTCCAGTTAGCTGATAAAAGCTGATGTAGCCAGTCTGCTGAAAGATATTTCTGTAGTATATTCAGCAGAGACACAGTGAATAGCTTAGATAGTGTGCTTGTCAGTTGTTGCCATGATACCAACAAAATAAATAAAAAAGCCTTGTTACATTCAAAACATATCTTGACAACTGCTGTGCAAAGTCAAAAGGATCAATTCAAATAGTCAGTGTGTGTGGGGTTCACATCACGAGAGAGATACACACACTCATGTGCTGCGCTTGAGTCTCTACTTGACACTGAACAGTGTGCAGGTGTGGGTGGTTGCATGTCTGTGTGTGTGTGTGTGTGTGTGTGTGTGTGTGTGTGTGTGTGTGTGTGTGTGTGTGTGTGTGTGCACTCATGGGATTCTGAATGGTGTGTGTGTGTGTGTGTGTACACAGGAAGTGAAGTGGGTTGTTCCATTCTCCCCCGACAGCAGTTTACAGAGATTAGAGCTGCTTTCCTCCCACCCTGCAGAAACCTTTCCAGACTCAAGGCTTACGTAATCCTATGGATCCCACACATGAGACAGACACATCATCAAGCAGTCATCCCAGCAGCACTGCTTCACACACAGGTGAGGTGAGATGCCAACAGGGGTGTCGGGCCAGCAGATTCTTGGACAGGGAACACTTACATATCACTTTGAAACATGCAGCAGAAGCTGGAACTGGAGTCAGACTCCAAATCAGAACCAAGATCAGAATCAGAATCCAAATTAGAATGAACAGGATCCGAATCAGAACCTGAACCTTAATCAAAATCTGGATCTGAACTTGAACCTGAGCCGGCAAGGGCGAACCCCCTCACTGAATCTAAGCAGGCATGTGTCAACGTCCTGGCTCTTGAGTTCCCTGTGTAGCTCATCATGTCTCGGCTCTCTGGCAGGGCATTGACAGGCAGACAGATGGAGCGAAGGAGAGAGAGAGGGAGAGAGAGAGAAGTGAAAGTGATTCATATCTCTCCATCTCTGCCACTGCTTCCTGAGAAAGAGAGAGGAGTTGCCATGGCAGCCAGCAGAGGCAGAGAGTACAGATGGAGACAAGTGGTGGTGGAGGATGGAGGGAAGGAGGGAGAGAGGGAGCAAGGGAGGGAGGAGGGAGGGATGGTGAGATGTCTGGGAACAGATTGCTGAGATGGAAAGAACAGAACATATTGCATTAAGAGGAGAACACTGGAGACAGAGCTGAAAGGCTAGTGCAAAAATGTCTGAGTGAGTATGTGTGTTTGTGGATGTGTGTGTGTGTGAGAGAGAGAGAGAGTGAGAGTGAGAAATGTTTGTGTGTAGGTGTGTGGGTGAGAGAGAGAGATAGACACACATAGAGAGAAACTGAGAAACAGCGTGAAAGAGTCTGAGGCTGTAGGTGTTAAAGGTGGTGGGTGCTGGTATGTGTCATGTCTGTGTGTGTGATAGTGTGAGAAGGAGATGGAAAAAGATCACACAGAACATAGCTCACAAACAGCATTGCACAGATAGATAGATAGATAGATAGATAGATAGATAGATAGATAGATAGATAGATAGAGTAGTAAAAGTGACAGAAATTTAAACAAGCCTGTTTCCAAAATGTGAAAAACAAAGGAAAGGAAAATAGGCTACATAAAAACAAATGGCATATGACACAACATAAATCTGCACATGTAATCCTACGCATATTTAATATCAGCTTCTCAAAAACCCACCCTCACACAAAAAGCATAGTGTACCTAGGTCTGTGTCGTCACAGTGACAGTAGCGCTAGGAAAGGTATGGTGCGCCTCCCAGCGTTGTCATTTGCATAGCATCTGTCGTACGGCACCCTCAACCTGTTGAGGAGTACGGTCACAAACAAAGACTGTATAGACCCTTTCAACCACTGATCTATAAAGAACACTTTAAGAATCTTTATAGATCAGTGCTTTCAACAAGAAAAACAAAAACAATGCTTGAACGTTCTATTTTGTTCCCAATCTTCCGCTTCATTAAGATAACATATGGAATGTTAAAACGGAAGTCTTGTGGGAACAACTATGATGGTGATAATGGAACTCTATGGTCACAAATATTAGAATGTTCGCGAACTTAGAGTTCCGCATTATGATGCGACAATTACCCTCAGAGATTTCTCCCATAGACTGTTTAAAGAACACAGGAACTATAAATCGTTTGTATTGAATTCTAGAAGGAACCAGGAAAATAATTCACTCCTCAACAGATGCTAAGATTTACAGTAACAGGAGGCCTAGCCTACTTGTTAACAGGCTGAACTTGGAATAGCTAAAAATATACAGCTATAGTATAGCTATAAATTTAACTTACCAATAAAGAGAATTACAAGGTCGACATTATTGAGAGCGATAAAGGACTAAAATTGAAATCGTTGTTTTTGCCTTGCATGTCAGAGTCGTAGGCCTACTACGCGTCCTACGGCATAAAACGACGGAATAAATATATTTATATAACAATAATATTATTATTATATTTCTGCATGTTTTGTAAAAATCGTCCAGTATGTGAAGTGAAAGTCAGCTTGATGCTGCAGTCCTAGGTTAGGTTACTCTATAGAAAAAAACATCGTTGGCTGAACCGTGTGGCCTAACCACAGACAGCAGATGGCGTAGGAGTAGCGCCTGTCCGTTCAAAATGCACTGTAAATTAGTTTGTGGATTGATTGCTTGAGATTACCATTTGTGAAATCTAGCAGGGATATCCCCGTTCATTAAACTGCTATTTTAACTGTAGAGTACCATCTTTAACTATCCTTATCAACAATTGTGGTTGAGATTATATTTTGTTGCGATCCCTATTTCCTGGAACAAACTTTGTAACTGATCCCTCAAATAAGATCCTAATGAGCAAATGCGCGACTGTGTTTGAACTATGTAGGTTAGTTCACGTAGGCTACTCTTCTTTGTAAATTGTAAACAAGTTCCTGTCAGTTTTTAGACAAGTCGCCTAACTCACACAGCACCGTGTAGTAGGCTAGAAACAGCCGGTCGTTGTCCGCAGATGAGGTTCCCAAGACATCAGGACCCTGGACAGCTCATGTGAGCACCCTGTCTTCTACCTACCAGAACTCGGACAGTCCTCCCTGGAAAATGTGCTCAGTTTGAAAAGCCAACAGGCCTCCTAACAGGCCTGCTAAAAGTGATCTTATTTTAAGGCTCGAAGTGACTCGAAGTCATTTTAAGCAACAACCTATGGTCCAAGCAGGGCCATGCAATCAGTCACTATCAGTTACTATCATATGGTTTATGCCGCCGGCATTCGTAGTCTATTTGTATTCAGTTTACCATTGGTCATCTTCATCATGACATGGAGTAGATAAATAATCGACAAACTTGCCAGACACCTTGTAGGCAATGTCTAGGCCTTAGCAACAGAGGTGGTCCAATAATGACGCGCTAATAGGCCAATTGTCTAGAGCCAAGCACATCACGATGAGACAAGAACAACATGACCGCAACAAGAAACAGCGGAAACATTAACAGCGGTGATCTCTTGCTCGTGTTTATTGAAAATAAAATACAATCCGACAGGAACAATATACATTCTATTCCTAACATGCACAAAATAAAAAAGTCTTAATCATTGTGAAATGTGTTCTAAAACACTCAGGTACATTGTGCTGTTAAATAGGTACAAATGCTGTTAAATAAATGCGGCTGTGATTTCAATAATCTCCAGTCATTGCATTCATTTACGAACAGCGTTTCTTGCCTTTCTTGTGAAGTTGATGACAGTGCCTGTTAGTTTAGGAGTATAACTTAATTATAATAATTCAAATTTAAAAAATAAATAATAAATAAACATCTTCCCCGGGCTACAACCTTTTTGAAATGTTATCATTTCCTAATGCGTATTCGAAGTTAAAGGAATGGCGACAAGCACACTCTTTTTCTGGAGTTTTGAATAAAGATTTTATTGCCTACGTTATCACATGCCATGCCATGCTAACAGTGGGTACATAGTAGCCAATGAGGATAAGTTAAAGGCGGGCCTTTACTGCTGCACCCGGCGGATAGACTGCACCTGATTGGTGTGAGCCTGGGTACCGAACTCATTATAGTTTCTGAACTCGCCCTGACGTCTGTCTCTCTCGAGAATGTACTGGTATCCACGGTAACCGGGGAACTGGTAGGCCACCCACCTGGAAAGAGATAGGTAGAGAGAAAGGGAGGGAGAAAGAGAGAGAGAGGTCCACACAGACCATGAAAATTAGAACTTTTTTAATATATATATCTGTATTAACGTTTTCTCGGTTACAAAGGCCATTTGCTAGAGACTACGCTAAAGTATTTGGAATAGACAGCAACTTACGCTCCTGAGTTGATTTTGATGGAGGGCACCTCCTTGCTGCACCAGCCCATGGCTTGGAGGGAGGGGTAATCGTCGCAGATCTCAAACTTGCGCCCCTGGAAGTCCTGACACTCATACAGGGTCACCTTACTGTCACTGTGGTTCTGCCGAGAAAACAAGCACACAGCCACACATCATGAGCAGCCATGAGAGACCTACAGCATGTGTGAAGAGTAGGCCTATAGTAGGATACTCTGATATGAAGAACATTGGGTAAAAAATACTATGCTATAAACCATTTTTAAAATCGAATTAGCCTTAAGTGTAGCATTGCGTGGATCACAATAGACTACTATGGGTTAATGATGATATACAGCATGGTGTAGGCCTATTAGACTAGTGTGTGGTGTATGGAATGACCCTTTTATGGGTGGGAGGGAAGAGGAAAAGGTAGCTTACAGCACACTTGACGGGCCTGAAGGACAGCATGTGCTCGGTACGATAACTGCTGTTTCCACTCCAGGCCTCGTAGCAAGGGTAGTCACCCTTCTCCAGGATGAACTGCTGGCCCTGGAACTCAGGGTACTCGTAACCCACCCAGCTGGGGAAGGAAGAAAAGAATTCAGAGGGGAGGAGAACAGAGACAAAGATGAGAGAGAGAGAGAGATGATGGTTAATATAATGATGAAATGTTTAGCTTTTGTTACTGCTACTGTTGAATTACTACACAAAGTAGGCACTTAATGGTCAACGACCCAGCTGAAATCCTTTTGCAGTGAGGTATGATGTCCTCTCTCTCTCTCTCTCTCTCTCTCTCTATCTCAGACTCACTCACTCTCAGACTCACTCACTCTCTCTCTCTCTCTCTCTCAGACTCACTCACTCACTCACTCACTTTCTCTCTCTCTCTCTCAAACTTCTTCTGTCCCACTCTTATCTCTGTCAATCTCTGTTTCTCTCTCTGTCCGTTTGAAGACTTACGGGCCATTGTCCACCTTGATGGAGCGGATCTTCTGGAAGTTTCTCTCCAGGATGTTGGGGCACTCGAGCGAGAACTCGCAGCGCTTGCCCTGGAAGTACTCCTCCTCGAAGACAGTGATCCTCCACTGCCCTCTCTGATCCATCATCTGTTGCTGATTCATGATGGCCGCCTGAGTGTTTTGCTCTCTCCGGCTGCAAAAGGGTCACATAAAAAAACACAGTCAGTTCTGCTGAGAGCTACTCTTCTTGCCAGCCTACACTGTGCACTTCACATGTCTGTGAGATACTACACCAGAACTCAAGGGGGGGGGGGGGGGGTATTTGAATGATAAATTAAACCTAGTCATTGACTTTGAAAAATATCTTGTGTGCATTTGGCCCATTGAAAAACAGACGTTGTTTAGGTGCACGTCTGTCATTAGGAAACCTGGTTTAGCATTACTCCTAACATTACTTATTTGTGTGCGAGTCTACTAAGAGGATGTTTGGTTGTGCCCAGACACGAAGGATAATTTTCCTGCTCTAGTGTTTTGATGGAGATGAGCCACCATTAGAGCTCCAGTGATAAGCAGGAATAGATACACGCTCTCTTAAGGCCTTGGTAGAGTATCAGTTCAGCTTTGGCAGGCAAAGAATCCAGGATTGTAGGTCATGCTGAAGGGCAAGCGCCATGTAGCAATTCCAGCTTTAACGGAGTTCACAGGATGTCCATCTCCCATCAGTTTTGTTCTTAAGGTTGGCACTTTAGTTCTCCCAAATGTGGACATCAGAAGATGTTTCAACTCATCCTCGTCAAAACTGGACAAACCAAACTCATCTCCTCTATTGGCCAAAGTCTGGGTCATAGTGCTCTTTGATGGCACTGACCCGGCAGGTGTCCTAGGTATATGCTAGATTGGTTGGTGTGGTTGGTCGCCTCATGGCGTGGTGTGGCAGTGCGTGGCGTGGCAGCTCCATACTTACGTGCAGAGGGTGGGAGAGATGTGGCGTAATCTATGTCGGGGGTCTGTGCCTTGTGCCACGCTTATATAGGCGCCGTCACCCTGGTAACTGCAGAATCCGCAGCAGCTCTGCATGCTCAGCAGGCTGGCCTCAATGAGGCCCTAAGTCCTGCCTTTGTCTCCGGCAGGCTCAGATCCTCTGACTCATCAAAAACCCCGGTGTGTACCAGGCCTGGGAGCTGACTGACAGGGGACCCAAACAATGGCCGCCGCCCCTCATTGGCCGATGGAGACACAAAAGGGAACTGTGGGAGATTAACCTGGAACACAGAACAGCCTACCAGTGAGGCGTTTCCCTACCTCAATCCCTCCCCTCCATGTTTTTTATCTTCTTTTATCCTTTTTTTTAAACTTTTTTTTTGTATTCAGGTACACGGTAATGGATATTAAAAAGAGTAAACGTAGCCCATTGTAATTTGTAATTAGAGTGTTTATTTACCTGTATTAGGGTTTGTTTTAACTAACAAGAAAGAAACATTTGAAAAACTTATGAGTGACAAGTTACAACAAATCATCATCAACACAGTTTAAAATGATGACTATGGCTTATTTTTCAGAATTTAAACAATCTGATCCCTAACAGAGGACAAGAAAAAACATTTCTCATAAACATGTCTCGTAGATGTCAGTTCTTAGGGCCTCTTGGCGTTAGGATCGTGCAGCATTGTCAGGGCCCTGTGCATCACAAAGCCGACCATTCCACAGGCGACACCTCTGTCAGTGCCTGCATTCACTCTACATGATGGCTGTCAGGTGATCCTTTCACAGGCTTTGTGGTCTGCAGATGGGGCAATAGCTGGCAGAATCCTGCCTGAAGCCAGTCCCTAAAACAAAGGACAAGACTTGCAAACCTCTTGTACGCAGAGAAATCACCGCAGCTGGAGCTGTGTCTAATGACATGTTGTTGTTGTTTTTTAAGAGAACTTGCTAATTCAATATGTTTGCTATTGAGTCTAGTGACATCTAGTGATGGGATGACTCACTGCAAAACAGAGTCTCAGTCTCCCTTTCAGAATGAATCATTTTACAGCAAGTTGGTTATGCATATAGTCAGCCTTGACAAATGAAGAGCTCTTTTCCAAAATGCTATAAATCCATGTTTGAAAACAATAATAAGTCATGTTATTTAATTGTGTATTTCAGGTAATATCAATAAACTGTCAATAATCAATTGTGGTATTTTGATTGAGTAAAATAAATCAAACAATAACCCAACAATAACCCAATTAAAGTTCCACTGAAATTACTTGGAAAACAACATTTGAAAAAATTATATATGAAAACACATTAAAATGGTGGATATAGCATTTTGGAAAATAGCTCTTCAAATAGAACTCTATTTTCACTAATGCTTCTCTAGTCATTGTAATAAAGCCATGTATGCTGTCACAATTATAATAGCATATGTGACACCCTCCACATGTATTGCATTTACATTAGATGTATTAATTTGGCAGACGTGTTTATACAAAGCGACTTACAGAAATAGAATTACATTTAAGATATTAACTTTTAAGCATTTTAACAATTAAGCTACAGAGCTAGAGCAATATAATAACATTTAAGTTATTAACAATTAAGCATTTAAACATGTAAGCTACAGAGCTACAGCTATAGAATAACATTTAAGCTACAGAGCTATAGCTATAGAATAACATTTAAGCTACAGAGCTACAGCTATAGAATAACATTTAAGCTACAGTGCAGAGGAACTACAGCTAGGATGAAGAGGCCAATGAAAAAGAAAGCAGAGGAGGATGAATTACGATACATATATGAAGCTTTAAATCAGTTTGACATATATTGTACATGATTCATGCAAATATCCACAGGTGAATGGAAACTTACTGAAATAAATTGCAAATTGTGTGTGTGATTAGTAACACTCACCCGTGCTCAGCTTACCTCCCAGTTCCTGGCAGGAAACTAAGTTAATGAAAAGATACATATGGAAATGTTTCCT
Source organism: Alosa pseudoharengus (assembly GCF_046254945.1). Classification (NCBI taxonomy): domain Eukaryota; kingdom Metazoa; phylum Chordata; class Actinopteri; order Clupeiformes; family Clupeidae; genus Alosa; species Alosa pseudoharengus. The sequence goes on along the minus strand of NW_027468689.1, from coordinate 18,854,699 downwards.
ATTATGCAAATTAGTGAATAGGACCTGGTCAAAGGTGAGACTGAGATCATTACTGTACGTGAAGGACATCAAGGACAACTATGATTTGACTACCTAGCTTGAAGCACTGTTAATGTGACTGGTTTTAGCAATATTCACAATGTTACATAACTATATTTACAGTAAAACTGTAACAAAGAACAATTATTATGTTGCTATTCATGGGTTTCATCAGGTCCCTAGTTTATGAATGCATGGTGCTTGATTTTATACACCTGTGGCAAGGGCTCGGATGAAACCTATGAATAGTAATTGGCTGAAAAATGATCTACTTCATAGAGTTAGAAAATATGAAAATATAAACTGACATTTAACAGCTAAATATCTAGATAGGTCATGCTTATGGTGCCATAAGACATGACAAGTTGTATGCCCTGATGACTTATGGCAACAATGACAGATTTAAAAATGACATTACTTGTACATGATCTATACACATTATATCAGGTCTATTTAGCACAAAGCATATTTTTAAATAACATAATTTACTTTATAGTGTCATAATGTCATTTCAGATATACACAGGAGAGGTGGAAAATTCCTTGTTCTGTTGGTAGGGGATTTCCCATATTGTCCAGTCAGAAATCAAAGCTATTTAAAGGTGAACTTGGCAACTATTTCAACGTAATAAACCAGTTTAGAAATCATTTGGATGGTTAAATGACCTGTTGCGGTGAAAATGGTGACTTTCCCCGCTGCCCCTAGCGACCCCAGGCGGAAAACCAACCTTGAGACTACCGTCCCGGAAAGAGAAGTGAGAAACAAGAAACTCGTTTTAAATTGTGTTTCTTACCTTGTAACATCCACATTGTTCTGCCGAACTTATGCTAACCGTTTCGCTTGCTTGTAAACAAATCCATGTGCTTTATTGTTACCTTTTTCCACAGTTTGAAATAGCATAATGCACAATTTCTCCAGCAGAGGGGGAAATATAGCTAATCCTGTCAAGTGTCCCTTTAATAGTACCTAACATAATGCAGGATACAACAACAATGTGCATTAGGCTGGTGGCAGTTGCAAATGGTGTCCATGTACCCAGGATCCATAGTGGCCCTCCTTCATGGTACCACATGTGCTGCCGGGACCCTGAATGCCCAACCAAAGAACCGAAACAAAAAAAAGATAAGCCTTCGTATCACTGGAGTTATCAGGCAGGCACCTTCCTTCTTCAGTGTTTTGTTGAATGGGCTCTTTGCACGAAAGGCTCTCAATGCGGCCGCTTTGTTTCTGGTGGAGCCAGGTGTGTTTGAACCTGCCGCTATTGTTAATGTAATTAGTTTCTACACAGACCCGGTTGGGTGTTGCAACTAGTAAATCAGCATGTGATGAAAAAGAAGGATTTAAGCGAGTTAAAATTGATATTATTGGGAAAACAATGGTGAAAAGAGCCCATTAGGCCCACAACACCTCCAGAAGACTCAGCAGTGGTGTCTGACGTCCCACACCCACCTCCCTTCCACACTCATGATGGGTTCTCTACCATAAATGTTTTGTTCATTCCTCTTCATTGCTGTGGCCAGTTATAATCCAATCAGGAACATAACCAGACAAACGCTTGATGTGGGCATCCACAAATACCAACCAATATCAACAAATTCTTCATTCAATCCTCTTCGTTGCTGTGGCTGTTTATGATCCGATCAGCAACATAACCAGACCAAATACAAGCCCCTTAGTGGGAACCAACAAGTACCAAAATTATTATATATATATAGTTTTTTCCCCCCCATCATCAACTTCCTGAATTTTTGGTTAACAATTCCCCGGACACTGAAACACCGGGGCACATGGAACTTGGTGGGCATGTAGCCCCACTAGACTTTTACAGAAAAATTTCATTCAGTCCCTGCGCTGGGCCCCCCGAAACCCAAAAAATGCAGTTTTTATTAAATAACTACCTGAACCGTGGCACCGATGATAAATTTTTTTTTAATCAACCTAGTCCATAACCATTCATTGTGATTTGCACCCCCGCCCCCAGGTACCACCACTGCACCAGAATTCATGTGTATGATTAACCTCACATCCTCTGGGGATATGGCAAGTTTTGTGGAATTTCATCCATGGGGGGGGGGGGGGGGGGGGGGCATAAAATAAATGAATTTATGTGTACATTTAGTACATAAATTGTTGACTGTACACCCATCGGCCTGTAGGAGGTGGTGTTGAGCGAAAGGTTGCTGGTAGAGGATGATGAGGAGAGGAGCTACAAGGCACACACGCACAGACAAGAACACACACACACACACACACACACACACACACACACACACACACACTAACACACATACAAGCATACACAAAAGTTGCAAGAGTAGGGGATGGAGTTAGGAGATGGAGACAAATTGACAAGCCTGATTTATTTTTGCAGAGAGGATGTACAGTACAGGACTAAGCGGCGGTTATATTTTCTACAGCTACAACTGTTTTCAGGCAATTGTTCAGTTTTGCAGAGGCTGTCAGAGGTTTTGTGAATGTAGTTTGAGATTTGGGGTTTGTGTTTACAGTTTTGAGAAAAGGGTGGAAGGTTTCATAAAATGTGTTTTAGCAACTCTTACTCTCTTTAAAACTCTTACTACTGACAGTGAAGACTAGCAAACTCATTCACACAATCTGTGGGAGGGAAGGTGATACACAGACAAAGAGACTGAGACAGAGAGAGAGAGAGAGGGGGGGGGAGAGAAATGGAGGTGGGGAGAGATAGAGAGCTATTGATAGTAAGAGAGAGAGAATGGGAGGAGAGATGGAAGGAAATGGAGGGAGAGAGAGAACTAGAGAGAGAGAGAGAGATAAAGAGAGACATTGAGAGCTAGAGAGAGAGAGATAGAGAGACATTGAGAGCTAGAGAGAGATGGAGAGCTAGTGACAGAGAGAGATAAAGAGAGATAGGGAGAGAGAATGAGAGAGAGCTAGAGAGAGAGAGAAAGGGGGAGGGAGGAATATGCCATCCCCTCCTGTACTGGTGCTGCAGCTCTCATTTAACTGGGAAATCAGCCATTTACATCAGCACATGGCTCTCACAGACACACCTACAGCTAACACACACACACACACACACACACACACACACACACACACACAGAGAGAGAGAGAAAGATACAGAGAAAGAGAGATTGAGAGAGGGGGGAGAGAAAGAGAGAGAGAGAGAGACACACACACAAGAATGCACAAACAAACACAAACATGATCGCTCTCTATCTCTTTAACACTCTCTATTGTATCTCTTTCTTTCTCTCTCTCTCTCTCTCTCACACACACACACACACACACACACACAAACAATGATATCTTTGTTCTTCTTCTTGATATTTTACAATGAAATTATTCAAAGCAAGCCAACACATCTTTGGTGGTATTGCAGCTGCTTTCGAAGGCAGGGGAGTAATATTTCAAAGAGACGCGTGTGAAGAAAAACTGAACACTGAGGGAAAATCTCAACCTTTGCATGCAAAACAGCAAGACTTTACTTTTTATGGCTTATTCATAATTATTCAATTAAAACTTGCCACCTCCTCCCCTTGGGTCCAATATATTTTTCTTACTCTGTTTCTACATTAGACTGCTTTGGGAGGAGAGGGGTTGGGTGATGTATTTAAGCTCAATGACTCATTAGTGATTTAGACTGTTTTTTTTTTCTCTCCCCATTCATGAAGCTTCTGGCCCACATGCTGAATCCACATACTACAATGACAAACACACACACACATGCACAAACACCACACACACACAGATACACACTCACACACACACACACACACATGCACAAACACCACACACACCCAGATACACACTCTCACACACACATGCATGTGCATGCATACACACATGCACACATGCGTGTGCACACACACACACAGAGACACACACGTACACAAAAAGACACACACCAAACAAAGACACACACACACACACACATGCATGCACACACTCACTCACACACACAGTCACACACACACACACACACACACACACACACACACACTCCCCGGCTCCAGGCAACTTCATCAAAAGAGGTCTGTATTCATATTGGACATCACGGTGAGCTCAGCAACAGCACGTCAGAGAGATGCGGAGCGGTGGGGGTCGATGGAGGCGGCCAATCAGCACGCAGGCCTGCCTGGACCTGCGAGAGGGCCAAGCAAACATGCCATGTTTACACATCTGTCCCCTTCTACTCCTACTGCACACCTCCTGCATTTACCTGAGGCCTACATGTGTGTGTGTGTGTGTGTGAGTGTGTGTGTGTGTGTGTGTGTGTCTGGGTGGATATGTATGTGTGTGTGAGAGAGAAAGAGAGAGGGGGGGGGAAAGGGAGTGAAAGAGACACAGATGTGTATGTATGTGTGCTTGTGTATGCATGTGTGTCTGTGGTGTTTGTGTGTGTGTTTGCATGTGTGTGTTTTTGTGCGTGTGTGTGTGTGTATGTGTGTGTGTGTGTGTGTGTGTGTAAGGTGTGTGTAAGAGACAGATAAAGAAAGACTTATGCATGATATAATTATTTTCTTTATTTAAAATGTCAGTCTCTGTCTATCAGTGCCATGGCCACAGTGTTTGGTCCAATATATGCATGACTGTGTGTGTGTGTGTGTGTGTGTGTGTGTGTGTGTGTGTGTGCGTGCTCTAAAATCCATCCCTACCATGACAACAGATCCTCCTCCTCCTCAGTGATACTGCATTAACATCTCTGTGTTGTCAGGAAGTGTCTAGAAACCACATACACACAATTGTGTGAGTTTGTGTGTATTTGTTATGTGTATGTATATGTATATGTATATGTGTATGTATATGTGACTGTGTTGTGTTGTGTTGTGTTGTGTTGTGTTGTGTGCAGGTGTGTGTGTGTGTGTGTGTGTGTGTGTGTGTGTGTGTGTGTGTGTGTGTGTGTGTGTGTGTGTGTGACGCACACTGTGGTGTGATCCATCCAGCTGTCCTCGTGTGCACACAAAGGCCTCCATGACAGAATGGTAATTTTACACTAGACTAAATACAAACACACACACACACACACAGAGAGAGAGAGACAGAGAGAAAAGAGATGTCCATGTCAATTGTTATTATTATTACTATTAATTGCTAATTTTTGGATGTAACTACTGCTTTGGCAACACTTACAGTCATGCCTATAAAGCTCATTGAATTGAACATTTAATTGAATTGAATTGAGAGAGAGACCTAGACACACACACACACACACACACTGACCTATACATTCAGAGACAAACACACAGACACAGATCTTCACCTAGTCAGGCACTGTATAACTTATCCTGGCCATTCTCACAATGCAACAGTTACACCCATTTCACTGCCAAATTCCTAATTTGCATCAGAGGGCTTGATTCCATCTCAGCATATGCAAACACAGCAGATGCAGGTGGCAGTGCCTGGAGTCATATGTGTACAACTACTGCAGGTCTAACACGCCTCCAATATGCTGTATATCACATAAGGCTTTAGAGAAATAATGTATTTCATGCCATGAGCTTGCTGAATTCGGAATTCGGTAATATCTGCATTTAGCTTCATATAGACATTTAAAGCCTTAAACTTGGGACAGTAATGTTTGCATAAGCTTCATATAGACATTTAAAATCTTAGATGTGCATTCAATTTCATACACAGGAGTACATTTAATATTGCATCTGAATTGCTCCCTTGGTCTTTCCAGACTGAGTGTATGTTTATGATGCTGTGAGAATGTCATTGCTCCGTTGTATAACCGATTAGAGTTTGAATACTGGATTGGGAAATTACCTGTGCCACGTGTACTACAACCATGGCAACTAATCCATGGAAAAAAAGCAAGTGTGAAAAACAGGCCCTGAAAGCCCTAAACCGTGTGTGTGTGTGTGTGTGTGTGTGTCTGCGTGTGTGTATGTATGAGTGTGTGTGTGTGTGTGTGTGTATGTGTGTGTGTGTGTGTGTGTGCGTGCACATGTGTGTGCCTGTAAGTGTGTGTGTGAGAGAGAGTATCTGTGTTGTGTGTGTGTGCATGTGTGTGTGTGTGCGTGCATGTGTGTGTGTGTGTGTGTGTGTGTGTGTGGGCGTGCCAGTGTGTGTGTGAGAGAGAGTATCTGTGTTTGTGCATCTTTTTTCTGGTTGTTTGTGAGTGAGGTCACCTACACAGCTCCTATGCAACTGATACAGTTAGCATCACACAGAGACCATCATATGCTGGACCTGTGAACAGACACACCAAATGAATCACTCTCCAATGGCTGATCTTGGCCGTTGAACAGGCTCTAATAGCCAATCAGCAGAGGGGAAATAACCTTCAGGGGCTTTGCATATTTCATAAGCAATGTTTTAATATCTTTTAGAGCAGCACATGTCCCCTGGAGCTACACAGCTGACCGCAGCAGACCAGATCCCACTACCACACACAGTTCAAGCAAGCAACATCATCTGGACAGATCTAAAAACCTGACTTGATTCAATTACCAGCCACTGATTAAACATCTGCAGGAGACAATTACATTTAAGATGAAGAATGCATACAGATAGTGTGTATTAGTTCGGCCAGTCACTATCTTAACTGCTTCACAGAGATGATTTAGTGAAGCAACCAGTGAATGTGTAAGCTAAAATACACAAAGTATGGTAGGTTTTCTAGCAAAAACTAATGTGATTGTGTTCAAAACCTTAATTTGATTTTAAGGCCAGCAGGGTCAAGTCGGGGTAAACTATCAGCTTGTGTAGGCCTAATGTTTTTTAGTTTGTTTAACTTAAGTCTGAATAGTAGGCACAACTAAATGTTGTTTAAAAGTGGGCTGTTTATTCTTTCTGAGGTAACAAGTGAATGTTTGATAAATGAGTGAAGAATGTATTTTTTATTTCGTCACTGAATGAACAGGGTGATACTGCTCCCATGACTACAGCTCAACCAAATTGAGGCAGGGCAGATGGTAAGGGCAGCAGAGATGGAGCGACCAGAGCCGGCCGGAGTTAATGTTTGATCCTTTTGGGCCATTTGGTGAGTTTACGCATTAGCCTCATTGAAGCGATAACAGCCCTATTGACGAAGTTACCTTACCTGGCAACACGAGCGACCATCTCAATCTCAGACTCAAAACAAACACTTTGGAACAACTTTAGGTAAGGTAGACTATGTAGGTCTCAGGAAAAAAACCCCGCTCAATTCAGTTATATCCTTAATCGTCACAAGAATACTTTCCACAATACGTTCTTGTTAACTATGGGTAAATACAATGCAATGTTTTCTATTTGTGTTTGTGGCTTTCTTCAAACTTGAGCTGAAAACCACATCTTTTCAGAAAATGTGCAGAGATTATCCGTCAAAAACGCACATAGAAAACATAATTGGTCAATCCAAGCATAATAGATAGATAGATAGATAGATAGATAGATACTTTATTGATCCCCAGGGGAAATTCAAGGAAATAATAAAGTTCTGTCCAAGTATTTGTTTTATTTAAATAGTTTATTTCAATTAAAACAACTCCATCAGTTAAACGCAGATTATTGTCTTCACTTTTAATGACTTTGGACCATATGTTTCATTCAAAGAGAAAAAGACAAGACAACTGCAATTCACCGTGTCCACCTTTTTGATTCAGAAGAACTTCTGCACCTGCTTAACGCGAGCCGAACGAACAAAACTTAATCCTCATGTATTGTGCGTGTGGCTCAACGTAAAGCAAACACAGAATCAACGCAGCATCCTCTCGCGGATAGTCTACCATATTGTCCAGGAGTAGGCTATATCTCTTTCAGCTGTTCCCGAAGAAGTGGCCTCGATTGATGAAAATCGAAAAATCCAACTTTAAAACCTTTCCATTTCCCCGATTCGAACTGAAATAGGAAAGTGAAACATGAGAAAATAGAAGAGATGTTTTGTTAAACTTTGATTTTCCTAAACAAATGTTTCAATAACTTTAAGAGAATATAGCAAGGAGTTTACCTGCGATTCATTGTGCTGCGCGATGCTTCAAAGGGTCAAGACAATGACGTTCTCCACCTGCACCTTCTTGTCAAGTGAGGTGGCTTCTGTCATCCCTTGGCTTTTATATGGGAGAAACAATACTGCCCCTCTCCTTTTTTAGATGTGGAAAACTGACGTTCCACCCGCTCGCACCTGTCGCACTTTTGTTCAGGTCCAATATTGACTCAGGGAGTTTGAGGGGGAGGGCCAGCGAGGAGGATCTGCCCAGCTGCTCAGACTAGGCCTAAGCTACTGCACTTTCACTCAATAATGTTTCTCCCTATGGAACGATGTTATGACACCACTGACCTTAAAAATGACTTGATAATATGACTAAAGGTGTATGCTACAGGTGTAGGCTACTAGTCCACTACACAACTGCTGACAGAGGGAAAATGGGGGTTACAGGGAAGAACGACCCTACTGTTCCACTCGTGCGCGCCTAATTTACACATAATTTACATAGAACTTGCAAATGATTCTTTTTCCTCTCTAGCCGAGTGGCTTCGGAACTTGTTTGAAACACATGGCAGAAGGATGTAAAGTTTTATATGAGGTGTAGGCAGCTACAAGTACAATTGAATGCTTGTCATCTGTCTCAATGTTATTTTGTTGTCTACTAAAACAATATCCCTTACATGGACCTGAAGCTACATAATAGTGTTGACGCAAAGACCACACTGCACGACCAAACTAACAACATCGATTCATCCTTCCACACTGGATTGTGTGTTCGTTCATTTACTTTTACACTGAAATTATGTCTGCCTTAGTGGGCTTTCGTCTCCATTTTGCCACCAGCCTACATTCACAATCCCAGGCATGCGTCAGACTAGATTATCTGAATTCTAGTGCCATCCAGTGATAAGAAGCTACAAGTGCCTGAGCCATCACATTTCAATAATATCTCACCAAGTATTTGAGATAAGGCCAATATAAACCAACACTGCTGCGCAAGAAGCTTGCATTGTCAACTAATTGGTCCTGGGTTAAAACTGATGTATTGAAATAGCATTAAGTTCATTAGTAGGCTACATCCGATAAAGATTCGAAACCTGGCCTTGCCTTGCACTGATGGGCCAATTCACCAAAGCAACTCATCTCCCGCGAAACAACGAATGAAATACATCCGCTTGGTGGCAGTGTTGAACTGCTAGTAAAAATTAGGCCTTATTTATACAGTCGCAGGTGATGACACGTGTGGTCGTGGGATATGAAAGCGTAATTATGTTATGTGGATATATACAGCTCCATATTCGCACGTGACATTTTCTCCGTCAACCTTGAGGGACAAAATGACACGCAAGAATGACAATGTTCCAACATGTCGTGAATAATTAATGGCCTCACGATGGCGTCGTAGAGTAATAGTCCATCCTCATAATTCCAAGAAGCACTTCGGTTTATGTGGTTCCAGTGGGGGGTTCTAAATATTTCAGAACCTTTTGTTATGGCAAAAAAAGCAATGCGTGAGAAGGAATAAGTTTCACATTACAGTTTATATTCATTATTTCTATATGTATTCCGGAATACACTGCATATTTGCGCCTTCAAAGTGAAAGTGTACATCCTTTTCTTCTTTGGTCCGTTTGCCAGCTGGATCCTATACCTCACATCTTCAAGGAATTCAATTCACTGGCTTCGTATGCCATTTGACCATAATTTCACATCAGCTCTTGAGGCAGGAGCTTGCGCGGTCTACCCAAAATGATTAATCTGCTATGGATTGCAATTACAGAGTCCTAATGTTCAGATGGTGCTTAATTGCAGAGGGATACCGTTTTAGCTGAAGTCTTCTGGGCTCTTCTACATAAAACAGGGACGGTTGTGAGAACATCCAGAGACTAAGGGAGATGGGTGAAGAGAGGAGGAAGAGGTTACAGAAGTGCAGACTGGGTGATCCCACCTCCATCATGTTGGTTTTAAAGTTAATTTGGGTCAGTCATCATAACCATTTTACAGGGAGGAGCATAGGCTATTGTGCGAACATCTTTAGGGGTGTGATTGGCAAAGGTAAAAAAAAGGAAAATATACGTAGCACGGAGTGCTAAGGGAGATGGGTGAAGAGAGGAGGAAGAGGTTACAGAAGTGCAGACTGGGTGATCCCACCTCCATCATGTTGGTTTTAAAGTTAATTTGGGTCAGTCATCATAACCATTTTACAGGGAGGAGCATAGGCTATTGTGCGAACATCTTCAGGGGTGTGATTGGCCAAGGTAACCCCCATGGTTTGAGTACTTTAGTGTACTATAGTGTTGGCTACCGTACGTATATATTTACATCACCTACACTTCATAAAATTCATGAGGCAAATCCTATGCGAGGGTGGCACTGGAAAAGGGCCTTAAAGGAAATAAAATTTGAAAAATAACCCTTTAAATGATGACATCTGATGACTTTTATGGGAAGTATTGATACATTGAGATACATATATTTCAAACATTATAGCATATTACAATACAGCCTATAAGGCCTAAAGAAAACTAATTTATAATAGAGCAAAGTAGATGTAGCCAAAGTCCTTTTAGGCAAGTCCCTCCACTCGGCGGCCATTTGCCAACGCTTTTTGGGCACTCGTAGGGCATCCATTTCGGCAGAAATGCGCGTGCGCAAGGCTTCAAGACACCAATCTTGCTCCAGCGGCGAGATCACAACACATGATTGGCACGATGTCACAACACACCATATGATTGGCTCAATGTGTTCACATCACACCACATGATTGGCTCAATGTATTCACATATATATATGTGTAGACAACGGCCATATTGCCGTGACAAACTAGCCCCATGCATTTCTATGTTTCTATATTTGTTGAGTGCTGTGTCTCCACATTAGAAAGTCTCTGATGTAGCCTATAACCTACACAAGACTAAACCAAATATGGCTGAAATATATAGGCCATCATGATCATTTTGCCAACAGCTACGCAGAACCATGGATTTTTTCCATTTATAACATGTTTTGTTTATAACTTAAACTGTTGAGTTAAAATGTTGACTAAATTATTTACTATACTCCTACTTGATGATAATATATAGCCTGCCCCCTAACAGTCCTCTGGGCCTACGTACAAAATAGTGAATCGTGATAGGCCTACTGATATTTTGATGCTGATTGAAGAGGTTGCAACTTGAAGGTTGTTGATATTTCAGTTCCAAAGATAATCAAATTACATCGATTCCTCTCCTCCCAAAGTAACACTGTAGGTCCTACACCTCTCCTCCTAAAATAAATGGTAGGCTCTGTTTTAAGCTACTGCATCAGGATTGTGTAGGCTAAGCGGCTACAACACTAGTTTTACAAGCGCACACACTAAATGGAGAGCTAGGGTTAAATGCGGACTGCGCCTTTAAATTGGCGACTTTTTATCTATCAGCACAATGCTACAATAGGCTATTTCCACTAAATATTCAGCTCAATGTTATTATGTGCAAGACGTTTACTAAGTATGCCAAAGCTTTGATCTCGCACAGTCACCATAACGTTACGTTTTCTCATGGCATCCTGAAATATGTTTTAGACAAGGGGCGCAAGGTTCACGGAGGTTAACCGCTGGACAAACGCGAAATGACAAGGTGTTAACTAAACAATGTAGTAGGCCTAAGGTAGACAGGCTTTGAAAACCTGGAAGGTCTGTCACAGCCATGGAGGTATCACAGCTAACGAGGAGCCTCTCGCTGCAGCCTGCGGGAAGGCGGTGCTTGACATCAAGCCCAGCCCACATCCAAGTCAGCCATGTTTTTTTGTATTACGTCACGCAGTTTAAAATTGCTGGCGGCGAGAGGGAGGGAGGCAGTCGGCAGAAAGAGCCAGTCGCAACGAGACTGGGCGAGCTGCTAGTGCTACATTCTACAAACCAGCAACTTACTGCAACATACGTTTTATTGTGTAATTCAACACGTAAACTGTGGATTCAAACCACTGCAGCAACTCGCAACAGCACCAACGTTTCCATAAGAACGCTGTTGTCACACTACTCGTTCGTCAGATAGGAACTAGCTATCGGCAGTCGGCAGAGAGAGCCAGGACTCGCAACGAGACTGGGCGAGCTGCTAGTGCTACATTCTACAAACCAGCAACTTACTGCAACATACGTTTTATTGTGTAATTCAACACGTAAACTGTGGATTCAAACCACTGCAGCAACTCGCAACAGCACCAACGTTTCCATAAGAACGCTGTTGTCACACTACTCGTTCGTCAGATAGGAACTAGATCGGTGTCTTGAAGCCTTGCGCACGCGCATTTCTGCCGAAATGGATGCCCTACGAGTGCCCAAAAAGCGTTGGCAAATGGCCGCCGAGTGGAGGGACTTGCCTAAAAGGACTTTGGCTACATCTACTTTGCTCTATTATAAATTAGTTTTCTTTAGGCCTTATAGGCTGTATTGTAATATGCTATAATGTTTGAAATATATGTATCTCAATGTATCAATCCAATCCAATCCAATCCAAAGTTAACCACCCAGATGGCAAGAGGCTGGCGGCGGCCCACCGGTTTCGCTGTCGCCGGCGGACCGCTGAGTTTTTGCACATCGGTTCTACCGCGGTCCGCTGGGCTAACGAGCCTCAGATTTGACAACCTTTTCTTTATTCATTTATACGGCGGACTGCCGGTGGCCTAACGTTACCATCGCGGGTTGCTGACAAGAAGCCTACCTACCGGTGGTCCGATAGCTGCTTGCTGTCTGGGCAGTATAGTCTAGTCGTGACCCCCATAGGCCCAATAGTAAACCCAGAAATGTTGAGTACCCTAAAGTTTTATTGCAGAAATGTCATCTATAGGCCTAGTGGGTGGAATTTAACTTGGTTGCCTAAAGTTGCACTTTGTGCAAACATGCAATACATTTTTTTCTCATCTTAACATAAGTAATCAACTCAGAAAGTTTCATGGTGATATCTATTATTTAAATGTTTTACCCTATTCACCTGTACTGTCTAGCCTCGTGAGACCATCCTGATCTCGCGAGCTTCAGGGTTTCACTCGCAGATCAGTCTGGATACTTTCCGTTAAAGAAAATTTGGAGCAGTTCACCAAACGAACGTCCAATCAGCATTGGCTTTGAGGCGGGTTGAGGTGTGACGCAACGAACAACATGACCATCCACAGAGATGAGCATAGCTATCGCGCAAGTTTTATTCAAATTAGAAAGTATTCCTGGGTAAACTGTGAAGCTATGAGTCTCAGCCATGCAGCTGAGAGGAATGAACGACACAGACATCCTCCACGGCTGATTCCAGTTCATAATGGAGGAATATACTATCTTCAGAAGTGTAGGGCCTACCGTGAAAACTTGATGGGAATTGTCGTTGATTAGGTTCATAAATGGTAAGTTAAAACATCTTAACGTTTGTCACGTTACCTAACTTAATTGTATGTTAAACGGCATTAGAAGAATACTTTGTTCATCTAATTGTTTGATTTGGCCCGTCGATAACCAACAAAGGTGGTGATAGACAGATGGTTTATCCAATCAGCTAACCAGTATGTCCGCCCCTTCCCAAAAGTTCTTCAATGAAAAGTTCCCAGATGGATATGCGGAGCAAATCCATCTGGCGGAGTCAGGTTATGTACTGTCTTGCCTAAATTGCCTATTTATGCTAATTATGCAAATTGCCCAAAGTGCAACTTTAGGCAACCAAGTTGAATTCCACCCACTAGGCCTATAGATGACATTTCTGCAATAAAACTTTAGGGTACTCAACATTTCTGGGTTCATGAAATCACGACTAGACTAGTAGCCTATATTTGAGATGAGGATGTCGAGCTTGATCTAACCGGTTAACGTTACACAATGCATGTTTCTGGTTCACCTGTTGTTAATAAAGCAAAATCGCCCCTTTGTAGGCTATTTGGTTGTAATGGAGAATTCTTGCTGTTAAACTGATAGTCCATGATAATGAAACAACACACCATTCTACTTTTGAGGGCTAAATTAAATGAAATATGGCTCGTTTTCCGTTTGAACACATTGTCATCAATATTTAAAATGACCAATTTTTGTGAATGTGCATGGTTATTGTTTCAAAACAGGAAATCAAATGAACGAAAAAGTAGGCCTACACGAACCCAATTACAGTAACTAGCCTAGGCCTACATGAAAAATTCACTGTTGTTGCATGAAATGTAATTTGTTTTTAGCCTAAATCATCGGTTTCTATCATCTAATATGAAACAATATACTATATACTGTAATTCGCTACCGGGCTGTCGGCAGTAGGCCTAAAGCCAAAGCGTATGGGGAAGTGACGTAGGCAAAGAAAACATGGCTGAGTTGGATGTGGGCGGGGCTTGATGTCAAGCCTCGCCTTCTCGCAGGCTGCAGCGAGCTAGGCCTACTTGGGAGGTAACTTCAAGCACAGCTTACACGCGCAGAAATTAAAAATTCAATATCAGCATCACGAGATTCATTATTGGAAAATCCTGACAGTGGATGCAAAGCCAAAACGAGGGGGGGAACTTCATACATGATGTCTTTTTAAATCAATTTGTTGACCTTTACCGTTTCATGGCTTCTGCTGAGAAGTGCGCCACACACACTGAACTTGAATCAAGCATTCTTCAGAACGCAGCTGATCAACCCGTCTACTTTCACTTTCAATGAAATCCTAGTAAACGGAATACACTACAAGCGGCGTGATATTCGGAAAGATGTGAAGCACAAAACCCGTCGTTGTCAGCGGCCTGTTATAATGATGGCCTGGGTAATGAAGAAATATAGCCTACCTCTGATCGACAGACCCCCCCCCCCCCACCCCTGTATGTTTCATAAAGCTCAGAGGTATGTATATTAAAATAAATATATCTGTTTTGAAGTGCCTTTCTTGACTCTTAGATGTAAATATGTAAAGGCTACACCTCACATGGAAAGAAGAGACGGATTTTCAAGATGAAAAATTGTCAGCTTTATTATGAACCACATTCCAGAGTTAAACAAATGAAAGACCTCCCAGATGGCCGCCGACTCTGCCCCGCATCCGACCCAGATGCGGCTCTGATCTGGCTCCGATCCGGCCCAGAGTCCGCTGCCACGTGGGCTGCTCTATCTGATATGTACAGTTATCTCACAAAGGCCAGGGCTGGGTGGGGGAGGGGGCGCCAGGAGACAGCAGCAGATACTCACAATCAGAAATAGATGCCATTCACAACACCAACTTGGAATCGACTAATTGTTCAAAATCAATGTTTTGTCTTTTTTACTTTTTCTTTTCTAGTCTTTTTTTTGTCAAGTTTTTTTTTAGTCTTTTTTTTTTACCCGGCCTGGGATGAGTTAAACAGGCCTAGATGATGATGCACTAAATCAGACAGAATTATGATTCATGGGCTGATAGTTTGAGGTGTTTTGTAGGAGCACCATAGCACTGTCTTGTCTATCGAAGTTATTTTTTAATTACTTATAGAACTGAGTTTTTCATATCCTAATGCTGAACAGATATAACTTTCTCTTGTCTGTTAGATCATGGTAATGTCAAAAATATTATGTACAAATTTAAAATGATACAGAATAATACATTTAAAATTCTTTGTTACATTACAAGTACAATGATGAACGTCGACTTTTGTTTTTTAGATATTGCACAACCTGGCGTCATCGTAATGCATTTCATTGGAAAGTGCAGAAAACGTTTTTTTTTTTTTTGTACAAGGGAACATGAGTCAGAACATAAAAGGAGAAAAATGCTTTTTTATGCTTCAGCTGTGGCTTGTCAACATCGGAGAACCTGTAAATCATGGGATAATTATTAAAAACAACTTGCAAAAATAAAAATTTGAACTCATAGAAGACAAACTATAGTACACTGTGTACAAATGACTTGGCATAGAGTAGAAGTCAGGGCGACTCCCGTTGGGGGTAAAAGTGTTTGTGTCTGGGTGTGTGTGTGGGCAGAATGACGTGGCTGAATGAGAAGCATAAACACACAAACACATGGTCACACCAACGCAATCAGAAGTTCACCTCATGAGTTGCCCTTTCCAAAGGAACACAATCTTTCTTTTTTTAATAATATATATATTTATATATTTAAAGAATTCCCCTGTTATTTAAATGTTTTTTTCTTTCTTTTTGAAACATATCAACAGAAGGTATGGCGATGGCGTCCAACAACATAGGGACAGCGTGCGGCGTCCGTCAGTTCATTATTGTTTTGTCCTATCAGAAAGAAGCGGAGCCACAGGTGAGAGACGAGAGAGTGAGAAGAGAGAAAGGGGGCAGGTGCCGTGCTTCGTACAGTCCAATCAGATCTCAAGAGAAGGAAGGGGGGAGGTGTCAGTTGCTGTGGTGATGTGATGCGGTGGCACGGGATTGACACCTCTTTCATTAGGGGGCTCCGTGGGGTTTTCACCGATGGCCGAACATGAGGAGGCTACTACCAGTGAGTCTACACTGAGGGCTTCAACTGAAAAGGAGGTGGCGAAGAGGACCTGAAGGAGGACCAGGAGGGTGTGTGTGTCCGCCAGGGTGAGCCAGGGGCGGAGGCTCACCGCGTGGAGGCGAGCACGTGACCCGGGATCCAGCCTTCGGCGGCGGGCGATTGGCTGTTGGCCGGCCGGTACACCAGGCACATGTTCTGCTGGTTGGAGGCCAGGATCTGGACTCGCTCGCCGGCCACCACGCAGATCTCGTCCTCCTTCACTGCGTTGTAGTCGTGCGTCACCAGCACTGACGACAGCCCGTTGCAGTCTGGGTCGTCGGACTAAAGGAAACGCACACACACACACACACACACATATAAAGACAAGGCAAGAGGAAAAAGAAGAGATTTAAGTCTTTTATCGGGAAGAAATACCTCAGACCAAAACAAAAAAATGTATGTGATGTATTCACTAATAATTTATATAGTGGTTAAGGAACCCACTTTCTTTAACTATTCAGCAGGACAAATTAAAATGATAATAATAAAATAAATAACTTATACGACGTATTTATATTCAAACACTGTCTCCTGTTTATCATGGACTGTTCAACAAGACACGTGGAAAATAAATTAATTGGAACAAACAAAACAAAACGAATCAAAACAAAACAAAGACTCAAACTGGTCATCTCCAGTGTCCTTCCTGTCCCTGATCTAGAGCAGTGGGTGGCTGCCCAGCCGGGGCCTGGGACGGAGAGGAATTGAGCGCAGTGGCCACTTCGTTGAGGCTGCTACTTTGTTAGCGTCTGTGCTAACCTTGACCTGCCTGCGCTGCTTCCAGGAATAAATAGACTGATAAGAAAAAAACCTGGGGAGCTATGAGACATTTAAAAATAAAGAAAGTAGCCAGTGCACTCCTGCAGTCTGGGTCTCGGTGACAGGGGTGATTTATCTAGGCCCAGGTTTCCAGGCTAGTCCAAGGCCAAGACAGACGAACAGAAGGAGAGAGGGAAAAGGAGGGAGAGAAGGAGAAGAGAAAGGGAGGAAAGATTGGGGCGAGGAGATAGATGAAGAGAGGGAAAGAGAAAGAGGAAGAAAAGGAGAAGTGAAAGTAAAAGCGAGAAAGAGAGGAAAGATTGGGGCGAGGAGATAGATAAAAGAGAGGGAGAGAGAAAGAGTGAGAGAGGGAGAGGAGGAAAAGAGAAAGAAGAAGAGAGAAAGGGAGGAAAGATTGGGGCGAGGAGATAGATAAAAGAGAGGGAGAGAGAAAGAGTGAGAGAGGGAGAGGAGGAAAAGAGAAAGAAGAAGAGAGAAAGGGAGGAAAGATTAGGGCGAGGAGATAGATGAAGAGTGGAAGAGAGAAGGAGAGAAAGTAGAAGAAAGAAAGGAGAGGGGGAAAATTAAAGGGACGAGGTAGAGTAGTGGAAACTAGGGCAGTTTCTCCACTAAGAATAGCCCTCAGTGTGTGACCATTCACCTACTCATGGACACACACACACACACACACACACACACACACACATGCATGCAAATGCACAAGCACTAATACACACGCACATACACACACCTACAAATGCACTCACTGACACACACACACACACACACCCTTACACAAATGCAGATACACAAGCACTATTACACACACACACACACACATGCATGCAAATGCACAAGCACTAATACACACGCACATACACAGACCTACAAATGCACTCACTGACACACACACACACACACACCCTTACACAAATGCAGGTACACAAGCACTATTACACACACACACACACACACACACACACAGAGTCTTCCACATCCACTCGGGAGGAATCTATAGTAGTCAAAATCTCTAACAGAATGGACTATTGAGGGGTGAGGTTGCCTTGAGCATCAATCCCATGATAAGACAAACAGCACTGCATCATGGGAAAATCTGTTTTTGTTTGATGATCACATTTGAAAGCCTTCTGGCAAAACCTCCTTCTTTTAGCTGAAAGACGAAATTGTCTAACAGAGGATGGTGACCATCAGTAACCTGACTCTCGCCAGATGAATTTCGTTCCGCTTAGCTCCGCCTAGCTTCACTCACATCCATCTGGGACCTCTTCCGTTGAGAGTGATTTCTGCACCAGATTTTATGGTAGAGCCAATCAGGACGCAGGGCGGGAGTTTCATAGATGTGACATAGCGTAGAAGCAACTGTGAGACTGTTATCAGCGTCACGGGTTGGCTTCGATGTGAGTGGTTGAAGTAGCACGTCAATAGATGACGGACAAGTGGCTTATCCAATCATATGCAAGCATTTTTTGATTAGGCCCAGCCTTCTGAAGCAACACTTCAATGGATTGATCCCAGATGGATGAGTGGAGCTAGGCGGAACGAAATTCATCTGGCGAGAGTCAGGTTAGACCATCAGTATGATCCAATGGGAATCTAAATAGGTGCAGTACAAAAACTAGGACACCAATTTTAAGGAGTTAAGGTAAAAAAAAATTAAGTAAAATGTATGTAAAAAAGACATTGATCATTTTCACACAAAAGAGCCTTTGGGCACAGGATACAGCTTGACCCAAACAAAGAATGGAACTGACATCAGTGTTTTAAATCAACCTGACTCAAATCTCCCCTCTTACAACCCCCTCCCCTCCCCTCAGACAACCACGGCAGGATAAGCCTGTTGCGACAGCATGTACTGAATATCCAGGTCAGTCTCCACGTGGCGGGCTGCACTCACCATCTCTGGTTCGGGGTGCTTGCTGGACTTGTGGGCAGGGCTTCCGTTGGAGGTAGATGGCTTAAGGGGGCTGGACGGGTGGGCAGGTGGCCGGCCGTTAGCAGAATGCTGTCGGGGCAGAGAGCCTCCACTGTCTTTCTTCTGGAAGATCTGAGGGTTCTGAAGAGCTGCAGCCGACCGGGAAGGACAAAGACATGTATTGGTTAACAATAGATCAGTGGTAACACTTGTTAGGCTGGTGACTACTGGAAGACAGACCAGCTAATCAACTTTAAGATACAAAGGAATTATGGGTACTGTAGTGTCTTTGGAAGATCTAAGGGTTCTGAAAAGCTATTTTAACGATGTAACAGGGATATAGAAACGTATATGGTCATAATTACATTTACTACCTACAGTAAACAGTCCAACACTGAGGGCACCATTCAAACAGAAAGGGATTGTGGGTACTGTAGTCTCTTACCAGACAGGAAGCTGCTCTGTGCGTCCAGCAGGTCTCGGATCTGCTGCACCCACTCCTGCTTGATCTCCATGTTGGCTGCCTGCAGCGTCAGCCTCTCCGAGGACCCCCGTGATGCCATCACAAACTTACATGGGTCCGAGTCCACATGCTCCTCCATACTCAGGTAATTCACCTACAAGGGAAATAACACATTCAAAATATGTCATGGAATTTAGAGTAAACGTTTTCTGACATAACGCACGACACACGAGATCTGCCACTTCTTATGTTCTTTATGGCATTTGCAAGCAATATGTCTGCTCTCCACATTCAAACTTAGTCTGTATTTAATTGAATGCATAGTCTGTAGTTATGGGACCAATAAAATGACCAATAAAAGGACCAATAAAGGAACAATAAACACAATACATACCTACATATTCAAATGCAGAATACGTATCAGGCCAATGTTCCTATCCAAACCAACTTACATTTTGTGTGTGCATTTATCACTATGTACACTCCTTAAGTGCTAAATGTCATTGTCGCTGTCACATGTCACTGGTATTTCCGGCATCCGACTATCAGTTGAGCCAAATAAGTAGCTGTGTGACTGTCACTATTGCCCTTTTATGCTTTTATTTGTTATTACTGTTTGCTTTTGTTTATATAAAGCACATTGAATGACCTCTGTGTATGAAATGCGCTATATAAATAAACTTGACTTGACTTGACTTGACTGCATCTAGAGCAGACGCCTGTTCTATATGTGTGTGATGCCAGAGGAGGGAGCTGTAGTGCTCTACCTTGATGCTCTTCTTGAACTGGTAGCCGGGCGTGGACGAGCCTTTACGTAAGAGTTCGCTGAAGATGACGATCTGCTCAAAGAGGAAGACCCTCCGCTCCTTGCTGCGCGACAGGACCCCCGTGTCGTGCTCCGTCACAAAGAACGTGTCCTGTAGAAGCAGCTTGCCCTGGGCTGTGAGCTTGCCCTGTGTGATGCCATAAGACACTGTGTTAGCTCCTGATGTCTGCCCTGTGGATGTTTCCAGTGTTATGAGTGCAACTGTTAAACCACTGTTAGACAACAACATAAATTCACAATGGACTACTTGATATCCACTGCAAATAAACTCCATGACACTTTGGAAGGTTTTTATTAGCAGTATACGCGTTTACACTACTCTCTTTGACAGCCATACTTCAGGACTATTAATAGGACACAGCTGGAGGCATTAGGTTGTTTGAAAATGGCAATCAAATGTGATCTGAGTTCAAAGACGAACAGGTTTGATGATCACATCTGATAATCGCTATGCGTGTGCTACACAAGTTTCCATAAAAAGGGCACGACGACAGCTTGAGAAGTCAGCTGACACCACTTCCCTTTTCTAGTCTCCTCAGTGCATGGGGAAAAACCCTACATAGGGTACGTTAGGGGAAACTTTGATTTCTATATTCTTGTTGATTGATGATTACAGTTTACAGCTAGGGTTAGCCTGCATCTCAAAATATTACAATAAAGATTTTTTAATACAGAAATGTGGATATGAGCTTTAATCAGTTAATTAAGTCAAAACATTGGCAATGGTTTCCTGAGCCTTTAATCTCTCAGTCTGGGCAGGCAATGGACTACTATTTTCTAATTTTTTGAGATGCACCTATATAAGCTAACCAGATCATCCTTTGGGTCCAGTCAGTGAATGTCATCTCTGTGGCCTATTTTGCCTTCACCCCTCCCTGTCCTTCAGCGCAGCCGAAACACTCAGCCATGACACTTTGCACAGTTTTTCTTAGCAGTAGAGAATAGCATTCTCTACAGCTTACTAAACAAAACCATCAATAAAATTCAATACGTCCAGAACTAAGCTGCTCGTCTGCTCAACTCCGTCCACTGGCTCCCAGTCAAGCGCAGGATTGATTTCAAAATACTTCTCCTCTCCTAGAAAGCCCTCAATAATGCCCCTCCATACCTTACTGTTCTCCTTATCTACCACACCCGTCAAGTTCTCCCTGTGTCAAAAGTGAAAGGTCAGTGTGAGGTCATCTCACCTCGTAACCCTGCAGCCGGCCCAGGTTCATCATGTCATTGCAGCGTTTGGGCACCAGGAACATCAGATCCACAGCTTTCTGTACGAACACAGAGATTACAGAAAATCAAAACCACATATAAAAATGTGTGAAGGGTGCATTCAGTTTTTTATCTGCTAAAATGGCTCACCTCAATTTCCTGACAGTCCAGGCCAGCCTTTGAGCTGAACTTCAAGAAGTCCTGAAAAAGAAACAGCCTTTGTTCAGTTTGGAACGCCTTGTCAATGAGACGAATGATTTCACTGG
>NW_027468689.1:18822848-18827848 GCF_046254945.1 Alosa pseudoharengus | reverse complement strand
CATTTTTGAAGCGTGACCATGAAAAAACACAAGCGGACTAACAGGCTACACCAGGCGCGTAACTGAAGCGCTCTCTTCGCGTTGCGTAAAAATAGTTTTAGAAGACCGGTCTATTTTTTTTAGAGCGTACGCACTACTATCATGTCTGGTGTAGCCAGTTCCACTGATCAAAGTGAAAGCTAATTGTTGCGGCAGACACAGTGCGAACAGAATGCATCACTTACGTGCCAGGTGTAGCTTCCCCGTAGGCTTAAAATAGCAGCCACCACTGGAATGCACCTTACCCGCATCCCACTCTGATCTGGCCCTGATGTAACCCTGATCTGCCATCTCGAGACAAGTAACTGACTGTAATGTTTGCAAATGAATACTCAAATTGACCGTTGCTGTTATGGGTGTAAAGGTACACATATTTGTGCTAAACCATTTAGGTACAGGATGTTTAGTAGATTCAATACAAACGTGTACCGAATGTGCCGAATGCAGTCTTTAACAGTAATCAACAGTAGGCTTTCTTCAGCTATCTTCTTGCATCAAACAATTACCACTAACTAACTACCGGTCTGTAAGTCTCTTTTGTCCTTGTAGTATCTTCTGACTTTCCTGCCTGTATCTAATTCTCTCCTCTGTGACTCATAGTAGTATCCCCTAACTTTTCCGCCTGTCTTTAATTCTCTTCTCTGTGACTCATAGTAGTGCCTCCTCTGTTTCCCACCTGTCTGTAAGTCTCTCTAATGTCTGTGTCAGTACTTCCTCTGTACCTGTCTGTTTGTAACTATCTTTAATGTCTGTGTCAGTACCTCCTCTGTTCCCCGTCTGTCGGTAAGTCTCTCCTCCGTGATGTGTGTACGTACCTCCTCTGTGCTGTCCTCGTGCTGGGGGCCCAGGTCCACGCTCTTGCGTCCGTCCCTTTTGCGCTGCTTGCCCGTGGGCTTCTTGGTGTTGGCGTTATCCCCCTTGCCGTGGCTGAGGCGCCGCACAGGGCTGGTCAGCCACTTCTTCAGGGTGTTACCGGTCGTCCCGGAGCGCTTGGGTCCTGGCGAGCCGGTCGGCAGCGAGCTGACGGACGCCTGAGGCTGCAATGAGGCCACCGACTCTGACTTGACCTCCGAGCTCGCTACTGGAAAGTTCTCTGCAACAGAGATAAAAAAGATGGCAGAGAAGAAATTAGGTCAGAATCAGATCAGAATAAACAGATGCATATGCATAAAGACATGCATAAATAAAGAAATACTTTGGATTGCTTGCCTCTGTTAAAACCCAGAAAACATATGAGACAAGGCTGCCTCAAAATAAACAAATAGAACACAAAAGTTGAACAGCCTTCTGTTCCAGTCTAAAATAGAAATGCTCCTGGTTTTTCTCTACAGAATACTACACGCTCTCTCATTTGAAATCAAGAATGTAAGAATGCAAATGTTTCTGGTTTTCCTAACAGAGTGCTAAAGGTCCATCTCGGAGCTCTACCTGTTCAGGTGGGAGAAGGGCAAGCATGTGAACAAGTGTCTGCGTGCGCTGGTGACTAACTCAGGTGGCTAATCCACCCATCGGGGGAACCTGACAAACCTGCTCCAGAGAACAGTGGCCCTAGACATCAAAATCCCTACGTCATCGCTGTGGGTGCCAAACCCAAAAATAGAAATGGGAGGCAAAAGTTCAGTTCAGTTCAGTTCAGTTCAGTTGACTCACTGCTTTTAACCCTTTTAAGCCCTTGTAACTACAGTATGAGTATATAATGTGTGTGTGTGTGTGTGTGTGTGTGTGTGTGTGTGTGTGTGTGGGTGGGTGGGTGGGTCGTGTGTGTGTGCAGATACACTGCAGATACACTTTTGTTTATTCTATTTTATTGTTTGTGAAATTGTCTTAGTGTCATGCACGGCGACTACGCCGCTCTGTCCGGCATCTTTGTCTTGTGTGTCAATGTCTTGTGTGAGCGCTTTGGGTTGCACCAGAGACTTTCTAATGAGGAGACACAGCACTCAAAAAATCCTCCATAGAAATGCATGGGGTTAGTTTGTAACGCCAATATGGCAGTTGTCTACGCATATCACACCCCTTCTGCGGCAAAACGTCGACATGTGAATACATTGAGCCAATCATGTGCTGTGTTGTGAATACATTGAGCCAATAATGTGGTGTGTTATGAAGACATCGTGCCAATCATGTGTTGTAATCTCGCCGCTGGAGCAAGATTGGTGTCGTAAAGCCTTGCGCACGCGCATTTCTGCCGAAACGGATGCCCGATGAGTGACCAAAAAGCGTTGCAATATGGCTGCCGAGTGGAGGGACTTGCCTAAAAGGACTTTGGCTGCACTCTGTGCATATAAAAGCGCTATATAAATAAAAGCGACTTGACTTGACTTGATTGCAGAGGCCTCTCTTAAAAATGTCCTGTTAGACGGCTTCCGGTCCAATATGGCTCAGAGCACCATTGCAACTGGGTGGAACAGGTGAATTTGCATTTCATGAATTTCAAGATTTTGTAGTGTTTCTGTGTGTGTGTGTGTGTGTGTGTGTGTGTGTGTGTGTGTGTGTGTGTGTGTGTGTTTGGGGGTGGAGTAGGGTACTGAGTGCACTGTTCCCATTCTGTCTCTCTTTTTTGGGGTCGTAACGTTCTGCAACATTTCCTCCCCACGGAGCGTGTCTGTTCGGGAGTGTTTCGGAATCGTCTGCTTCTGAGTGTGTGTGTGTGTGTGTATGTGTGCTTTTCAGGTCTTGAATTGAGTTCACACTGCAGGGACACAGTCTGTCGTCCACTCTATAAGCCATGCTGTTGGGGTCCATGGGGTCCTGTTAATGTCCTATTTACTGCGAGCCTGGAGTCTCTCACGGGTCATTTCCTCAAGCGGTGCCTTATGCCTGGGGTCAGGGGTTACGTAAACACAGCGTCGTCCTCTCTTTGTGTGACATCATTCTGCCCACCCACACACACCCAGACACACACACACGCAGACCGCATGTCCAGCGGGAATATATGACCCTGCCCGTTGCCACGAAAGAAGGCAGCACTGAGCGAATGTGGGGATGAAAGACTTCTTTGTGTGTGTGTGTGTGTGTGTGTGTGTGTGTGTGTGTGTGTGTGTGTGTGTGTGTGTCTAATGCATGGGTTACTTCCTCATTATTATACTGTTATCTGCTGACTGGCACACTGCTCTCATGCACATTTCACAACCTCTTGACAGGCATGCACGAGTCTGAAACTCTACCCTCTTCATGTGTGCGTGTGTGTGTGTGTGTGTGTGTGTGTGTGTGCGCGTGCGTGTGTTTGTTTAAGCCCCTTTTTTTCTCTTTTCACTCTGTTGTTGTCTGCTTCAAAAAAGTGACAATACCACCGTCTGTCATCCCGTCCAGTTGAGAACAATCTGCCCCCAACACATTCCATCTATTTCCCTCTCCCCCTTTCTCCACCTTTCTCCCCATCCCCAGCACACACACACACAAACACACACACACACACACACACACACACACACGCATGGACTCTGTAACACACCATCGCCCCACGTGACTGAAACACTGTCCTGTCTCTGGTCTACAGAGGTGCAGTGCTTGTCTGACGAGATCTCTTCAAACGTTGAGATCTCAATTAAAGCCCCCGTCAGATCAAAGAGGGCCAGGGCTCATTTGGGTTTCAAAGGGACAGGGAGATCGTGGGGGGGTTTGGCTTGTTGATTGGGAAATTAGGTTACAGAGACAGAGGTTTCTGGGTATTAGCTACGAGGCTTCTCGCTATACATTAACACACACATAAACACACCAATACACACGCTCAGCCTCTCTCACACACACACACACACACACACACACACACACACACACACACACACACACATGTGCATATGCTTTTAGTGTTTTGTATTTTTGTCCATTTCATCTTTTTTAACTGGCATCTCAGGCCTGCTCCAAACAATCTCAGTCTCCTTGGACAGACACGTCTGTCTGTCTGTCTGTCTCTATATCCGTCTATCTATATAAACAAACACACAAAAGCAAGCAATCACACACCTTCACATTCACAAATACAGAGGAGATTTATGTCAGGAATCATGACAGAGTTGAAAGCATGAGACAAGGGGACGGAAAGAGGAACAGGACAAACAAGAAGTATAGCAAAGTTGACAAGGGCCGCTTATGTTTCCATGATGACACTTCTCAGATATGGAAAAGAACTACAAAAAAAGCTTACATTTATTTATGTGTCCCTGCGTACGTTTGAGTGTGTGTGTGTGTGTGTGTGTGTGTGTGTGTGTGTGTGTGTGTGTGCAGGTGAATGGATTCACTGTCCTCTACCTTTAGACATTTGACTCTCAAAGTTAACAATTAGCATTTTATTATTTTATACACCAAACCTTTGGTTTGGTGTCTCTCTCTCTCTCTCTCTCTCTCTCTCTCTCTCTCTCTCTCTCTCTCTCTCTCTCTCTTTGTGTGTGTGTCTGTCTGTCTCGGTGCCTGGGTGTGTGTGTGTGTGTGTGTGTGTGTGTGTGTGTGTGTGTGTAATGCTGTTTTTTGCACAATCATTTGTTTGCAACACTCAATTATACCTGTAAGAATGTTACTCAAATGTACCATTGGTACAACTATGGTATCCTCTACATTCAAAAAGAGATTTAACACCCAAAAACCCTTGAAAACTATCATCAGCTGTAACTGCATATTGAACACACACACAGCCTCAAACACAACCATCTATCAATAGCACACCAGCCACCCGTGTGTCCTTACACAGACAAGCGAGCGCCTTAAACATTGACCCATACCCATGACCTCAACAGACATGCAGCACAGGCTTGCCACTAACTGATACTACAAACTCAAAGTGGTTTCACTCAACCATCAACTCCCGCACCCAAGTCTTGTACACTGTTGACCACAGGACGTAAAGCCATCATATATTTTCAAAGCTGTTATATATAAATTACTGATCTATTTTCAATTCTTAAATGTCCACGCCTGAAAACCGGCACAGTGCCTGATACCAACAACGCACACATTACACACAT
>NW_027468689.1:18805348-18820348 GCF_046254945.1 Alosa pseudoharengus | reverse complement strand
GAGTAGTGGCGTTACGTTGACCAGAGGCTCTCTCTGAACGGCCGGCCTGTCGTGCCGGCTTAATCCCTGTGTGTGTGTTTGTCTTTCAGAGGAGCCCACCTCACGCCAGACCATCAGAAAACCATCGCCCCCCTGAGCCGGCAACACCGCGCCCCGACCTGCGGCGGTCCCCCCTTGTGCACACAAACAGCCGCGGAGCAGCCAAACACCGCCGCGGGCTAGCAGGCGTCCAGCTAGCGGTGCGCTAATCCTGCCACGGACGGGCCGTGTTTGGGGAGATAACACATTCTCACACGCTCTTTCCACCCTGCAGTATGGAGGAGGAGGTGTTCCTGCTTCCACACACACACACACACACACACACACACACACACACACACACACACACACACACACATACACCCTGCTGAGAGCGCAGTCTGGCCCCAGGTCAGGACCTCCACACACACTGCAGCTGGGGGAAACAGGTGTGTGTGTGTGTGTGTGTGTGTGTGTGTGTTAGTGTGTGTACACAGAATCACAGATCAGTGTGTATCTCATCTCATCTCAACTCTGCTTAAAGGACATTTAATCACAGACATAGAGAGAAAATTTGAATTTCTGATTAACTTGTACTTTTTGTGTCTCCTAATGAGAGAATAATGAGAATTGCTTGGGCAATTTGACTTGATTAACTCAGAATCCAGAGTTCACAATTGTGTAAGTACTGAACTGAATCTGAATGTAAATTAATTAAATGAAGAGTCAGTGGTAGGCCTCCTTATTAACACACTGTCCACAGAGTCAACAAAAAAAACTGCCCTACTCATCATATGATAATGGACCTTTGTCACGCAAGCCTGCTGCATGACTGTGTGTGTGTGTGTGTGTGTGTGTGTGTGTGTGTGTGTGTGTGTGTGTGTGTGTGCATGTCCTTGCATGTGAGTGTTTTTCTGTGTGTGTGCGCACGCGTGAGTCACAGTTAAACATTTGTGAAGCTGCAAGCTGCATCATGAAATCATCTGCAACTGATCTGTCGCGTCCCCTGTTTGTCCGTTCGTCCTTTGTGTGTGCCGTCCTCCCAAGCCTTCAAAGCGTGAGTGTCAGAGGACGTGGTGTTGGTTTAATGATTTCCTTCCTGGTGAAGGGGCTCAGTGGTGATGGGGGCCCCAGGCCTGACAGGGCCCGATGCCAGGGGCCCCTTTCCTGTGTGACTATTTTCAGGATCTCAGACATGTCTTACAGGTTCTAGAACAGTGTTTCTTAACTGGTGGGTCGGGACCCAAAAGTGGGTCGTGGAACCGTTCTGGCTGGGTCGTGGGGCTTGTGGATTAAAAAAAAAAAAAAGCAATTTTAAGATCTAATATTTGACCTTTATTTTGATAGACTTTATTCGTATATCAGTCGTTGCCATGGACATAGACTATGTTAATGTGACAGGTCATGTTAGACATCAGTTTAGTGGTATACGCAGGTAGGCTATGGATTCATTTAAATTAAGGACAAAATGGGACAGAAACCCCAGTGTGTGGTGTGCAGTGAATTGCTGGCACATGAGAGCATGAAACCATCAAAACCAAAATTCCACATGGAAACAAAGCACCCCTGTCAAAGACAAACCTGTCGAGTACTTTGAAAGGTTACATCAGGAGTTGAAGACTTCAAAAATGTAATGCCAAACATTAGCATGTTCTAAACAAGTAGACCTGCAGGTAGGCCTACTGCGCGTGTCTTACCCTGTAGTTCACCGTATCTGTTGGTTTGAACACTAAACAAATATATGGGTCGCGACTAAATGAACATCGGAAACTGTGGGTCCCAAAGCCAGACCAGTTAAGAACCACTGTTCTAGAAGCTTCTGGAAGGGATGTTGGAGGGGGGGGGGGGGGTCGGGGGTCAGTGTGCACCAAACGAAAGGAAACGGAATTAGGGAGGAGAGTGAGGAGGAGAGGAGAAATGTGGAGGACATAAGAGACAGACACAAACACCCACACACACACCACACACACACACTGGAAAGTGATGAGGAGAGGCCACACAGTGATGGGAGAATATATCTGATAGAACAGGGGCTGCTATTTCCACCGACTCCCACCAAACACACGGTTAACAGTCGGCAAGGCTACTTCCCCAAAAAAGCACATTAAAGGGTGGGGTGGTAGATTACTGGGGGAATACAGCATATGCATGCACACACACACACACACACACACACACACACACACACACACACACACACACACACACACAGAAACGCATACATAAACAGACACTGCCGTGCTTGTCTCCACAGACACACACTGTCACAAAGCTCTTTGAACAGCATGCAGTCTTAAAGCCTGCAATAACAGCAGAAAGCACTGAAGCATCAAAGTGGAGCACAAAAACAGCCCCATTACCCCCCATTATTACCCGGCAGATCTATCAATGAGTTATCGCTCATCATTATCCTTTAACCACACACACACACACACACACACGCACACACACACACACACGCATCCTGTTTCTGTCACATGAGTCCTGCCTGCAGCCCACACAGTTACGGCTTACATCAAGCCATTAATGGCGTCTTACCTAACGCTACTGTGATCAATTCAAAACAATTTATCATCAATTATATCAGTTTTACGTGTCTGTGTGATCTTAAGGAAAGGCTACTCTTCTTCCACAGCAGTGGTGCCACACTAGGAGCTAAGAATGACGGACAGTCTGCCAATCATACTCTTTCATGCTCATCTAGCACCCAGGATACTACTGGTGCACTAAAAGTGCACTAAGAGGTACTGAACATGTGTTTGGATTTAGCCGGGAAAATATGCTTAGTGCTGTGGGTTGATTAATACTCAGTGTCACATAGCCTGCATACCTCACTTCAACATAACCTACATTTTAGGTAGGTCAACCAACCCAGGCTATATCCCTGTAATATCCATGTGATTCAGTGTGTCTGTGATATCGTCTTATATGACACGCCTATCTACGAGTTACTAATCTACTATATATTCATCACATCTGTCCATCTGTCATATAACATCATCATATCCATCTGTCCATTAGGTAACCTGGTACATTTCTATGGGAATAAGAAAAATAGTCAACCATGTATTAAGCCACTATGTGCCTCTGTTATAATATATTTTCATCTTGTTTTTTTGGTGAGTGGAAACCTGTAGTGCATTTCTATTTTTGTGTGTGCATTTGTGTGTGCATTTGCGTGCATCCTTGTCCACCTCACTTTGCTTGCAGACTCCACACTTGACTTGTCTGACTCCAGGTGTGGGCTGCTCTGACCATGTGGTCTTAAAACAACACAGTGTAGTCACTTCACCTTAAAAAAAAACAGCTTCAAGCTCTATTTGATGCTATAGTGACTTCAAATATGGAGAATGTATCTCTGACATTGCTGAGGAGCATTTTGAATGCATGGTATTGCTCTATGATGTAACGTTGTTGTCACAGTTTGGAATAATCCCCCATTTCAGAATCAGAATCAGAATCAGCTTTTTCGTCGGTTTTAGACAAACTGGGTATCTCCTTAGCGCTAAACTGGTGTCCACTATGTGTCAGAGGAATCCCTATATAGTGTTACTTTTAAGAGGTGTGATGGCGTGATGGCCGTTCTGTTTGGTGCCGCCGGCGCCCCTTACCTTTCCCCGCGGGGAAGAAGCAGTCCATGTCCACGCTGCTGCGGGAGTGGGAGACGGACAGGGTGGCGCTGGGCACCAGGCCCTCCTGCGGCGGCGAGCGCTCCGTGGTCCGCACCAGGCACCAGCCCGGCCGCTCGCCCGACCGCTCCAGCAGCTCCACCGTCTGGCCCGACTGCACCGACAGCTCGCCCGGGCCGCCGGCCGCAAAGTCCTGCAGCACCACCGTCTGCTCACAGCCGCCGGACAGCTACGGGGGAGAGAGAGGGAGAGAGGAACGTTACTCAACTTTTAGTCAGATAGATTGACAAGAACAGATAAGTCCCACATCATTAGAGGTACAGAAGAAGAAACAGACTGAAAAGAAGAGGAAGAGGAAGATGAAGATGACACACACACACACACACACACACACACACACTTCAAGAAGTCCTTTCACACATACTTAAACAAGCCTCAACAGAGCTGGCCATGCCACCCAACACACACACACACACATGGGGTGGTGGTGGTCCGGCTAGGGATCTGGGCTTCCAAGTGGATTTATGAAATTGATTGATTGATTGATTGATTGATTGATTGAGAATGATAAAATGGCACTTAATCTTATTTAATTAATCCATGAATTACTCAATCAATCATCTGCACAGAATCATGAATAGAAAGAGCAAGAGAGAGAATAAAGATGGAGGACTATCACTAAACCACGGAACATCTCTGAGTCACCCATATGACACGCTGTGTTAATGTTTGGTCGATACTAACTGCTTAGAACAACAGTCAATGATTATTGGTCAGTGAGGGGGTAATCATTGCCATAAATGAGCCTTAGGAAAGAGTGGACGGTACACGGACTGAACCTTGAGACCAATATATTTCTCTGCTACAGTGGACCTACTGTGTCAGTAATACCATCAGCTGCATTGGCTGAATTAATAAGGTGTGTGTTTCTATGTTTGTGTGTGTATGTGTGTGTGTGTGTGTGTGTGTGTGTGTGTGTGTGTGTGTGTGTGTGTGTGTGTGTGTGTGTGTGTGTGTGTGTGTGTGTGTGTGTGTGTGTGTGTGTGTAATCTGTTTACATCTTTACAACTGAGTTTATAATCTGTTTACATCTTTACTTTAACTGAGTTAAGCATTATAAGTTAAGCATTCATTAACCCGACACACAACCTCTGACCATCCTTTTTCTGATCACCAAAATAGAGCCCTATAAGTCTAATGTGGGGCAAAACTGATCGGGTGTCAGCGTCTTTCTGGAACTTTAGACTCCGTCCCATTTGGAACTGATACATCCATACAATCCATCTAGCGCCAGGGTAAACACTGATACCATTTAATTCAAAAAGCAATTAACAATGTGCTTAAATGATTCAGAGAACAGACGCCCATATTTGTCAGTGGAAGAGAAAAACAAGTTGCTGGAAACTCATTACTGGAGTCAGACAACTGAGTGACACACACCCACACACACATACACACACGCACACACACACACACACACAGACAGGCACACACACACAGACACACACACACACACACACACACACACACACACACACACACACACACACACACACACACACACACACACAGACAGGCACACACACACAGACACATACACACACACACACACACACACACACACACACACACACACACACGGACACTCCGACATCGCTCCATCTTAAACAAGTATCTGCAACCCTGCCCTGCTTTGTGTGAAAAGAGTGGAGACAGAGAGGGAAAGAGACAGACAGGGCTTAAGGACAGGGCTCAACAGCAGGAGTAAGAGGAAGAGGCGAGATGACAGAGAGAGTAAGAGAGAGAAAGAGAGAGAGAGAGAGATGAGATGAGAGAGAGAGGCGAGATGAGAGAAAGAGAGAGTGAGAGAGAGAGAGAGCTGAGAAAAAAAGAGAAAAAATGAGAGATGGTCATCCTGACTTTATAACACCCAGGAGAGGAAGTTCTCCACCGCACAAACAGCCCAGCTGCTAAATCATCCTGCCTGTCCTAGAAAGCTCACAAATAAATCCAAGAAAGCGAGAGAGCGAAATAAAAGGAAAAGAGGGATAAAAGAGCGAGAGAAAAGAGCACAGTGATAAAGAAAGAGAGAGAAAAAAACCAGAGGAAAGATAAAGAAAGGGAGAGAGAGGAGGAAAGAGAGATGGAGGGGAGAAAAAAACAGTGAAGTGAAAGAGCAAAGGGGAAAGCAATAGAGGGACACAGAGAGAATAATGAAAGAGTGACAGAACCACTGGAGGGAGAAAGATGGAGAGAATAAGAAATGGGTGACCTTTACTGTCATGGTGGAAAAAAGATATATCATAAAAACGCCCTCCACAAAGCTGGCGCCCAATTTAAAAAGATATTAAACATAATCTCCGCCATTCCCGCTCGCAATTGTGCTGTGTTTACATAGATTTGAGCAGTAAAATAATACAGTTTGGGCTTGTGTGGCCTTTTGTACACATGCTGAACCACCCACATTAAACACCATCTAAACTGAAAATAAAACTAAACGTGGGTCATGGGTTTTATTGTGCCGTGCTGGATTCCATCGGCCTGTGTGTCTGGAATGTGGCCACTCATGGTCACTGCCTTCGACTAAAATAGGACTGTATAGCAGAAACCACACTGACACACACATAGACACACACACACACACACACACACATCTGACACTGCACAGAGTCACATTTCCTAAAAAGCATCGTTGAGTCACCCATTGAGTATGATGGTAAGTATCACTTCAACTAGTGATACTTAACTAGTATCAAGTGTGAGTGATGATGGTTCTCCAGCAGCACTTACAGAAAA
Organism: Alosa pseudoharengus; assembly: GCF_046254945.1. Classification (NCBI taxonomy): domain Eukaryota; kingdom Metazoa; phylum Chordata; class Actinopteri; order Clupeiformes; family Clupeidae; genus Alosa; species Alosa pseudoharengus. The sequence continues at coordinate 18,813,905 of NW_027468689.1, read as the reverse complement.
AAACACTCCGATATCAGAAAGAACGCAGCACAAATTACTTGTAGCTGTTTGGTTTGTTTTGTTTTCGAAGCAGGCGCCAACTCCAGCAAAGTCTAAAAACCAGTCCTTGTTTTGGTCTGCAGTGTCCCCTGTGAGGCCCCTCCACATCCTCCAGCCCAAGCATTTCCTGACCTCCAGTCTGGTGAGAAACCCCCTCTGACCCTGCCTTAGCCTCTGCTCCTGGAGACGGACTTCCACCACAGACCCAGGGCCTGATCCCGACACCACAGCCCAGAGTGGAGCTCTCCCGCTGGGTCAGGGCCTGAGCTCACCCCCGCCCCCCACCCCCCCTCTCTCTCTGTGGTGCTCCAGATGGGGGCCAGCAGAGCCAAAGCGCACACACACACTCGGGAGATGCCTGGGCTCACAAACAGGGAACACCTGTTACTGGGGGATGTTGTAATATGCACACACAAATGCATACACACACACACAAGTAGTGATCATGTCCATAAGGAAAAGGTTTGACACACTCTTCATCATTGCTCATGGCTTTCAAACTAGTGACATACAAACGTCCCACTATTCCAAAACACACACACACACACACACACACACCATTCTTTCACCAGCAGGAAGTCCTTTCACACACATACCTGAGCAGGCCTCAACAGAGTCTGCTATGTCACACACACACACACACACACACACACACACACACACACACACACACACACACACACACACACACACACACACACACACACATACACACACACACACACACACACACACACACACCAGGGGTGTCACGATTGTCCCAATCTTCGATTTTGATTTAATTTTCGATTTTAAGGTCACGATTTGATTAGATTTCCATCGATTTTAAGGTCACAATTTGATTTGATTTTAATGCAATTCTCATGTTGTTTACTTTTTTGACTTATTTCCAGTTCTGTTTTGGGGGGCTTTTATTTTGAAACCTCTTTTTATGTTGAAACCGCTCCTACCGCGAGCTACTAGGAGCTAGGCTACTAAAAAGAACAGACAATTAGACGTGAACATAGAGAAATGAAATAACACAGAATGATAATTTGACTGTTATAGCACACGTTGATGAGACAAGGTTCACGGAATATTGCACTGTTAGTGTGCGTTTTATGCCTTAACGTAATTTTGGACTCTAGAACTTCACTTGCAAAGTTGAGGCTAGCACTTAATGTTGAATGAATGAACACACTGGTAATTTCAGGGTTTTTTTTTTAGTGGCTGTAGCTACAGGCAGCTCCTACTCCACCCGAGAGTCATGGTAGTGTGTACAGAAGACAGATGCCTTCAATAAGAGAGGCTTGGTCCAAGACACACAGATATGGATCCATTACAGACCGCTGTCGGAATACGGCCGTCGTGTCTAATTGAGTCTAAACAGCCATGTCTAATATGTTTTTATTAGTGAACGGGCCGCAAGTATTGTTGTGAAAACACATTATAGTTTAGAAGGAGAGAATGAATCAGTAAGAGTGAGAGAGCAAAAGAGAGAGAGAGAGAGAGAAAGAAAGATAGGGAAACAACAACAGGGGGGAGAAAGAGAGGGGGAGATCGGAGATTTCCCAAGACTTCCACAGCTCATTGTCTCCCCATGAGACTAGGTGGGGGCCTCTACAAACATGCTTATGTAGTTCCATGCCTGCGTGTGTGTGTGTGTGTGTGTGTGTGTGTGTGTGTGTCGTTCTGATTGTTCTCATTGGTTTAAAACATGCATTCAAATACACAGTTTGTACGTTTACCTGTGCAAATTGAAATATAAATACAAAAAGTATAAAGTACAAAATCTCACTGGACACTTTCTCTGAAGAGTGATAAACAGTGTGGATTCAGAGCGGGTTTCCAGTGAGGCGGATCGCTGGAGGGGGGGAAGTCTGGGGGGAGGCTGCACAGTGGGGTCCGCCCCAACCCGAGGAAGAGTCGGGGTGTTTCCCTGCCCCATGACTCCCTCCACGACTGTGGAGGAATGCCGACCATATGGACACACACACCTCCCTAAGTCCCTACACACACACACACACACCCCCGCTCCGCTCTTGGATTCTGTGAATCACACTCTGGGTCACACTCTCTGTCTCACACACGTACACCACACACACACACACACACATACACACACAGACAAATTCTTCCACACACTGTAGGACATACAAATGTATACACGCAAAGAGTCGAATACACACAAAAATAAACATTTACAAAGAGAATCTCTCTCTGTCTCTCAGACATGAACACACACACACACACACAAACACACACACACACACACTATAACCTTAGCTATCAACCTATAATGTAGGTAAGACAACTGTAAATCAAACACACACACACACACACAGCCCATCAACTCAGCCAGATTCTCTAATGTCTCCTAAAGACATTATTGAAGTGAATGAGGACCAGATGGCAACTGTCCTTCAGAGGTGAATCCCCCATCAAAAGGCTTCTCTCACTCTACCATTTATTATCCACACTGAGCACACACACTTAACCTTTACCACTTAAAGTTATACTGCTATACGACACTTACATAGTATACCCTCAAAGAAGAGAAGCTGTCTGGTTTCTGACCTTATTTACCTCATGTATACCTTTCTGTTGATGTTCTTAGTATTATTTCACTTTTGCAAATCCAGGGCTCCCTTGAAAAAGAGATGCAATATCTCAATGGGACTCACTTGGTTAAATAAAGGAAATAAATAAATAAATGCCCATATAATATTACATCATCTCATCTTCCTTAGGTGAGCACTGTGTTGTTGTCGAGGGGGTGAAACCGATGACAGCATGGCACTATCCACTTGTCAGGAAAAAAGCCAAACTTGGTCAGGCATATTGGAGAAACCGCAGCCAGGGTCTGCAGAGTATGTCTTTTGCAGCCAGAGTACGCCATAATAAACAGAAGATTGGTCAAGTCCAAGAAGAACTGACCATATTTGTTTGGATCTTGGAAATTTTTTCAAGTAACTTCTGTAGTTTGTTTTTGGGGTTCCCCATCATCAGATCAGTGTCAGAGCCCATATTCACAAAGAATCTTAAGGCAGAAAAGTAGCTCCTAACTGGTGGATTAAGGAGGAACTCCTAAAAATAACTTTAGGACTTTTTTGACTAATTCACAAAGTATTTCAGTGTTAAAAGTAGCACCCAAGTCTGGGACAGGTTAGAAGTAGTCAAAAGGACTACTTTTGTAGCATGTTTTGAAATGCACATGCAGAATCACTTACAGGAGATCTCAATCACAAGGGAATAATTGTGAATTGTAAGGGATGCAATAACGCCACCACAAAAAAATCATCGTCAACAACAAAAAATTCATCGTAAAGATTTCAACTAAATGTAATGTTTCATTGTAAGGCAAATTACATTGCTTCTGTCTATGCAAACATGTCTTCATACAGAACAGTAGAAGGGGGTCACTTGCGTCACATGTCTTCATACAGAATTTAAATCACATTGCAAAGATACCGCATCAATCCATAATATATTCCATTACTAGGATATTTGCTTTGTAGTCTGTCATCTTATTTATTAATTCATTAAGTCATTTATTTATTTATCTCTCGTCCTTTGCAGTACTTGTGCAGTGCAGGCTAAGTTGGTCTCTGCAGTTTTGTGAATAGGTTTTAAAGCAACACCAAAGAGTTTTTTGTACCTTAAAATAATGTTTCCAAAACCGTTTCAGTAGTTCATCAACTTGTAACAGGGTGAACGGCACTTCTGCATTCGCTTCGCAGCCCTCTATCGGCTATAACCGCACTATGTAAGTTTGCCAGATCGGGTAGCGGATCTGTAGTTTGATGGAATGAGACATAAGAAAGTACAAATTTGACTTGCGTTTGATGTCGCAATACATTGTACTTTCATAAATCATGCACCATATTCTACCTTGTCTGTGGACATTGTTATTTGTAAAGCCGGTGCTGTATAAACAAATAGCGTGCGTGCGACAGAGGGAAAGTTCTTTGGTGTTGCTTTAAGAGAGAACTCCTAGTAAAACACTTTTACTGTGATTTGGGAGTACTTTTAGCGTAAGATAAAATGCTTTGTGAATACAGGCCCAAATCTGTAACAAGGTCCACTCATCTTTATGCTGGTGGTGTTAGCCCATAGGTAGTAGCCTAGTTTATCCAATGGACTTGAACTTAGACTTGACCAAAGATTCAGCCTTGAATGGAATCAAGAAACAGACTGTACACACACATACACACACCCTCTACACAAAGTCCACTCTAAGCTGGCAAGACGGGACATTTAACTTTGGTCATGTGCCGTTTGCGTGCACGCACCCACACGCACCCACACACACACACACACACACACACACACACACACACACACACACACACACACACACACACACACACACACAAACACACACACACACAAACACACACACACAATGCATACTCTCTCATTCTCACTCTTTCTCTCCTCACTGTGCAATATACTACTCTAACATGACAGGCCATGTGTGGAAAGAAACGACAGGAAATGATGTCACTGGGAACTCACACAAACACACACCCCTGAAAGAGGGGTGTATCGCGCTGGAACACAAGTCCAGCCGTACACGGCTCTAATTCATCAGAACATCTGTGTCCACTGTAATTTCAGATCTCTCTCCCTCTCCCCACTTCCGCTCTCTCTCTCCCTCTCCACACTCTCTCTCTTTCTCCTCTCTCTCTCTCTCCACTTTCTCTCTCTTTCTCTCTCCTCTCCCCCTGTCTCTCCTCTCTCTCTCTCTTTCTCTCTCTCTTTCTGTTTCTCTCTCTCTCACTCTCTCTCTCTCTATTTCTCTCTCTCTCACTCTCTGCTTTGACATTAGCCCCATTCCACCCTTCACCACAGGGATCTCACAATAACCAACACAAATACCACACAGAACACACGAAGCGTCTATTTTCTGCTGCGCCACAAAATGAAAAATAAAAAGGCTCCATATTAAAACTGCCGTCCTGCGTATTCTCCTCTACTGAGAGCTTCAAAGATAGAGGAGACAGACTGTCCCATCCGCCGGCTCCTTGGTTGGGGTTTTTATACGAGGCTAACTACACTTCCAGAGGCAGGCAGAGTTGGCCGGTACACACGCAGCCACACACACACACACGAGCGCGCGTACACACACGCCCAGGAGCAGTGAAGTCGCTGCTGGCTTGAGTTCCATGGGCGACGGGACAGGGAGTTTCCTCCAGGAGAAGGGAGGGGGAACTGGGCCGAGTCACAGAGAAGGGAGACGCTCAGACACACTTTTGAGACTTGTTGATGTCGTTTGTTTACTTGTTTGTTTGTTTGTTTGTTCCTTTTAAATCATTAATGGTGCTGTAATGAAACACTTTGCGTGGGCAATAACGGTAAACAAATAGCCATCTAAAGATACTTTAAGTTCAACTCAATTGCATTGATTCAAAGGGCAGAGCTGCTCTACTTAAAATCCTTCCAGCAAAGAAAAAAACACAAACACTCCAAGAGTGATCTCATACCTGGAGCGACATACATATGCACACACACAAACACACATACACACACACACACACACACACACACACACACACACACACACACACACACACACACACACACACACACACACACGCCCACCAAAGTCACAGATACACTGTGCAAACATCTAAGAGGTCTTATGCAAGCTGAAACTGTTAAAAGAAAAACAATAGAAACACACAGTAGGTGTTATGTTATATTATTCAACCAGGCAAACATTTCTAAATATTTCAGTGGTGCCGACTTTGCCTTGACTCCCCATGCCACCACAAGTGATAGTTACATAAATAAATTGATGGCTTTATAGTTCCAAAATGCAGTGTACACAGCATTGCATGTTTGTGTGTGCATCTAGTCTTGCATATGTGTGTCACACACACACACACACACACACACACACACACACTGGTTAAAATGCCATGTAAGAGAGTGGGTTGAGAAGCACAGGAAGTGGGCAGCAGTCTGAGGTCACAGTGGTTTTATTACAAGGCACTGTTATGTCTGCCAGAGACACACAGGCACAAGAGAGACTCCTTATACACACACACACACACACACACACACACACACACACACACAAACAAACAGAATACATCAAAACTCTCTCTCTCTCTCACTCACAAACACACAGATATACACAAGTCATGCACATACCACAAGGGCATACATAAATATACGCCCCACACACAGCCTTGCATAGTTTGTCCTTTAACTTTAAAGGTTTGGATGCACAGCATACACACACACACGCACACACGCACACACACACACACATCATGGAAAATCATGGAAATGTTATTCTTAAGACATGTCCTTTAACTTGGCAGAGTGAAATATCAGAAGGTAAAGTCCAGCTACACGAAGAGAGCGAGAACATGACAGAAACGGAGAGGAGAATAAGCACCACATAACCCTGCTCTAATAAACCGGCAAAATAAAGCCATGTGGTAAACACATCTTCAGACCTAACACACACACACACACACACACACACACACACACAGACAGATACATACATACACACACACACACACACACACCCTACTTACTACCGCCACAAAACATGTCATTCAACACAGTGAAAGCCAAAGAAAAACTAGCCCTCCATTCAACCCCTTGAGTCAAGATCCGAGCTGAACAGCTGAAACAGAAGATAAGGTTACCGGCTACCGGCTCCCAGTTACTCTAAGCTAGCTGTTAGCTTTATTCAAAGTGTTTGTTCCAGGTAGCCATAAGGTAAAAGAAAATGTCTTTACTCACTGGTCTGCTGCCTTTGGTTAGCTTGAAGTTCATCCACTTGGGCATGGTGTGTAGTGACCGCTGTCACACTGCTGCATGCATTCACACACGCACACGCACACGCGCACACTGACCAATGCCCTGCTCCAAAGGCCAGCTACTGATTGGTTGATGCACGACAGGTAGACTGAGACAGGGAGGGGCCCACAGTCCCCCACTGACCCCCTGACTCCACCTTTCCGTATGTGTGTGAGTGGATGTGTGTGTGTGTGTGTGTGAGAAGTTACTGATTAGCCACGTGTTAATTCACCTGCAGACTAACAGCAGAGAGAGCGGAACTCTGTGAGAGCAGTGCCTGTGTGTCTGAGTGAGTGTGTGTGTGTGTGTGTGTGTGTGCGTGCGCGCTGGGCTGTGAAGTATACTTTGCTGTAGGGTGACGCACTGCAAGTTCAGCTACGATCCTGCCCTGCCCACAAGTACACTCCAGAGGACAGAGAGAGAGAGGGGGGGGGGGCAGAGAGAGTGGGAAGGAGAGAGGCTGGAGGGAGAGAGAGAGGAGAGAGAGAGAGAGAGGGAGACAGAGAAAGAGAGGAAAGAGAGAAAGAGAGAGGGTGGAGGGAGAGAGAGGGAGACAGAGAAAGAGAGGAAAAAGAGAAAGAGAGAGGGTGGAGGGAGAGAGAGGGAAGGAGAGAGAGAGGAAAAGGGAGAGTAGAAAGAAAGCAGGAGTAAGGGGAAAAGAAGAGGAGAGAGGGAAAGAAAACTCTCTCTCTCTCTCTGTTTGTCTGTCTGTGTGTGTATGTGTGCGCTTGAGTGACAGAGAGAGAAAGGATACAAATGTTTGGGAAGTGACAGAGGGAGAGAGAAATTAAAGGACGAGACAGAGATACAGAGAGAGAGAAAGAGAGAGAGAAAAAGGGAAGATATGAAGAGGAAAAGAGAAGAAGAGAGATGTGCAGAGAGAAAAGTGGGAGTGACTGGAAAAACGGGTAAGAGAGGGACAGCCAGAGAGAGAGAGAGAGAGAGAGAGAGAGGGAACTCCCTTTATTCACTTCTGTACAGTGATAGTACAGCAGCCCTCAGTGGTGTGTGTGTTTGTGTGTGTGTGTCTGTGTGTGTGAGAGAGAGAGAGTGTTTATTTGTCTGCCAGAAACTCTGACCACAATAGCCCCCCACTTCACCTCCACCAGTCCCCACTCCTCGAGTCGAACGAGTAAAACAGCTGAGGGAGATCTCCAACCACTCCCTGTCAATCTACACAAACATGGTCTCCACCTCACATCAGAACACACACACACACACACACACACACACACACACACACACACACACACACACACACACACACACACACACACGCACACACACACACACACATACACACACACACATACACATGCATACACACACACTTACAATAAACACACACACACACACACATTACATTACATTACATTACATTACATTACATTACATTTAGCAGACACTTCTTGACCAAAGTGACTTAAATATGTCAGCTATATTACAAGGGATCACATTGTCCCCGGAGCAACTTAGGGTTAAGTGCCTTGCTCAAGGGCACAACGGTGGAAGCCGGGAGTTGAACCGACAACTTTCAGGCTACTGCACACTAGCCCAGCTCCCCCCCCTGTGTGTGTGAGAGAGAGAGAGTGTTTATTTGTCTGCCAGAAACTCTGACCACAATAGCCCCCCACTTCACCTCCACCAGTCCCCACTCCTCGAGTCGAACGAGTAAAACAGCTAAGGGAGATCTCCAACCACTCCCTGTCAATCTACA
>NW_027468689.1:18795348-18800348 GCF_046254945.1 Alosa pseudoharengus | reverse complement strand
GTCCCTGTGGGGAGGGGAGTTGTATGAAATACTGTCACACAAGGCCATTCTAGGTCCATACTTGTCTGAACTGGCTATTAGATCCTGGGGCCAAAGGTTTGAGGGCCCTTGGGTTTAATGACACATTAACATATTTAAGTTGAGATTTAACTTTTACCAAAAGATCTGTGGCCTTTTTTTTTGCCACTATAGTCACATGGTCAGACATAACCATACTGAGCCCCTTCACTCACCCAGTCCTCAAGTATCTATATGTCTCCTCATGCACATGACTTTGTGTGTGTGTCTGTGTGTATGTGTGTGTGTGTGTGTGTGTGTGTGTGTGTGTGTGTGTGTGTGTGTGTGTGTGTGTGTGTGTGTGTGTGTGTGGGACCTCTTGCTGATGGTCCTCTGGCGGGCCGGGGTTTTGGGCAGATGGATAGGCTCCTTCAGCGCCCCCTTCAGGTGGACCGTTCGCTCCTGGATCACCTCCCGGATATTCCTGATCCACTCCTGCTTCAGCTCCATAGTGGTGGCCTACAGGAGACAAACACACACACACATATTCACCACACAGACACACATACGTACACCCACACACACACCCACACACACACACACACACACACACACACACACACACACACACACACACACACACAGACACACACAGACATAGGGATGTAACGGTATGAAAATTTAACCTCACGGTTATAGTGACCAAAATGATCACGGTTTTCGGTATTATCACGCTATTTCTAAAAGTGTGTTCAATATGTTCAGAAAGCACTGATAGGCCTACACAAGCTGAAATAGTTTCAAAAAGTGTCCCGTTCACTTTTTTCTTCATGTTTAATTGGCTATGTGCTTATAGCTTAACTTACCATACCATAACTTGGAGTTTGCTATTTCTGTTATTTGGATGCAATGAGTGAGACCAAAGTAAGCGTTCAAAATAAAACTTTAGGCTACTGTATTCTCCTGATAACGTAAGTGGAATGGATTTAATGTGGACGCGAACATAAAAAGACGCAGAGTTCCACCTAAATCAAAAGTAAAATCAGGTGTAGCCTAATCCGATTCGTAGTTAAAACCATCAATTAGACAACAGAATCAGTAGGGTACCAGTTTTGTTCCATTGTACCAGGCCTACTGTATGTCAAAAGCAGGCTCGGATGAAGCTGGGAAGGATTAAACACACGGTTTCCATACCACGGTAATCAACAGTGATAATCATGATGTTTGAAATGAAAACGGTAATTATTATCGTCAAAATTTTTTTTGCGGTTTACCATTATACCGGTAATCGTTACATCCCTACACCGACACACACATACACACACACACATGCACACACACACACACACACACACACACACACACACACACACACACTGCCTTACCTTTAAGACTGTTCTGTTGTCGGAGGTCGGGGTCCGTCCGGCCCACAGAGCGAACTTGCACGGGTCCCCCTCAATGTGTTCCGTCACCCCCAGCTCAGACGTCTGGAGAACAAACGGAACAGACAGCATATCACATTACATAACACCGCCGTCTACTGCATGGAACACGCTCTCTGAAAAGGGCAGTCGACAGTGATGAAAACTAGAACAGAAGTTTAAATGTTAAAATGGAAGTTCCACAGACAAAAATAAAGCAAGTGAAGTGAGTTCATTTCTATAGCACATTTTAAGTTTATAGCACATTTTAAGGTTAACCCAAAGAGAGATTTTTCCTCATCTCTGGAGCTCTGTTCATGGGAAGATGTCATGCCTACTAATGAATGCCTTAGGCATAGTAAGGTAGAAGTGCTTCCACTGGGCTCATACTGTATTTACATTAGAAACTGTTACACTATATCTGTATATCTTCCCCAGAAAAAAAATTACACAAATCACAAATTGGGCGAATTCAAAGACTTCCGGAAGGATTATTTTATATACAAATATTGGCCTGCACGTGCCTAATAGACACTTTAATAACACCACTTTCTGTAACTGCTGTTATGAGGTGCTGCCCTACCAGTAGTTTGCTCTTGTAGACATATTTCGTGCGCCCCGACGAGTCCTTCATCTCTTTGCTGAAGACCAGCGAGATCTCGAACAGGAACAGGTGCCGGTCCCGGCCCTTCCGGATCAGAGACTTGGGGTCCCACACCTGGAAGGTGTCCTGCAGGATGAGTTCTCCCTGCACGGCCAGGTTCTCATCGAAACCTGTGAGTTAGAACCGGACAGAACAGTGATAGAACCTTGAACCACTACAGGACCATAGAGTAGAGAAGCATAAGACAATCAAACAGTGTGTGTGTGTGTGATGCTGCGTGTGTGTGATGCTGCGTGTGTGTGATGCTGTGTGTGTGTGTGTGATGTTGTTGGCTCGGGAACCTCACCCTCCAGCATGCTGACGTGCATGGCATCGTTGGCGCGCTTGGGCACACTGAGCATGACCTCCAAACCTTCCTTAATCTCTCCTTTCCCCTCCTCACAGCACGTCAACAACTCCTGTGTACACACACACACACACACACACACACACACACACACACACACACACACACACACACACACACAAGCAAACACACACACACACACACACACACACACACACACACACACACACAGACATACACATACGGACATATGCATACACACAAACATGGACATATATACACACACACACACACAAACACACGCAGACACACACACACACACACAAACACACGCAGACACACACACACAAACCCACACACACACACATGCAGACACACACACACACACACAAACACACAAATTACAACAACAACCAATTAGTGAATGTGGAGATTAAATGCAGCTTCAAGCCAATCAGATAGGATCAGAAACACCAGAGGCAACACAACACACCAGCTTTTAAATAGCAGTTGTTCCACTGGATATATTACACACATAATCAACACACATTTTCACGCAATGTAACACAGTACATGCCAATAATTATTTTCACCGTGTAATATGTATGCCATTTGGAGCAGCACCAGGAGTTAAATTTGAGAATTATTGAATTATTTCTTTTAAATCTATTTGAACATTTTCTGCTTCTGTCCTCTGAGAGGCCCCGTGCCCAATATTTCAGACATGCTCATTTGCCAATCTATTCCATCAGTCTTTCCCAACCACACATTACCTGCCGTCTAGTCTTCAGCTTTACCTTCAGCAGGAGCTTGTACTTGGTGATCCTCTGCACTGGTATGTGATCGAGTATGTGTATACATGTGTGTGTGTGTGTTTGTGTGTGTGTGTATGTGCGTGTGCCTGTGTGAGCGCGTGTGCCTGTGTGCATGTGTGTGTGTTGTGTGTGTGGGTGGGTGTATGTGTGTGTGTGTTTGTGTGTGTGTGTGTGTGTGTGTGTGTGTGTGTGTGTGTGTGTGTGTGTGTGTGTGTGTGGGTGGGTGTGTGTGTGTGTGGGTGGGTGTATGTGTGTGTGTGTGTGTGTGTGTGTGTGTGTGTGTGTGTGTGTGTGTGTGTGTGTGTATCACCTTCAGCAGGAGCTGGTACTTGGTGATCCTCTGCACTGGCTTAATGAGGTAGGAGGAGATGGAGTTGGCCAGCCCATGTCTGCGCTGGATCTCCTGTGGTCAGGGAGAAACACGGTGACGTACACTGTATCTCAAAGAGTCCTATTTAACAACACAAAAGAGTCTTCCTCTTCCTCCACTGCTATGAGTGTGTGTTAGTGTTAGGACTCAGGTAAAGGTGAGCTGTGAATGTATGCTAGTGTTAGGACTCAGGTAAAGGTGAGCTGTGGATGTATGCTAGTGTTAGGAAGGTGAGCAACATGCTGGTGGAGGCAGTACATCAAAAGCCTTGTGGCTTGTGCAAGCAACCACAGGAAGGGTAATAGTACACATGACTAATGATTATCTTTGGAGACACAGGAAAACAACTGTACCGGTGTGTTGCTTTGGCTAATTCTGTGGAGCACTGTGACAGCACTTTGGTGCCATCTAACTGCCAATTGAGTCAGAACAGGACCGTTTCATCACTAACTTGCTGGAAAGAGCTGGAAAGCTTATCTCTGGTCTAGAACCTCATCAAGTTCTAAGAACACAGACATGGGCTATCCCTAGCAGAACCCCTTCTGCTCATTTTTTCAGCTTTCTAGGCTACTTTACAACAACTAAACTTGTACTGAAGAAGACGCCCCCTTCAAAAGGATTCTCTGTGACCAGAACAGGAAAGTTTTACAAAAAGTAGAGTGCCTTTAGCTTTTTAAAGAATTCATGGAGAATCATATTTCTGTACTCTATATGCATAGCAAGATGAAAAGGGGAAAAAAGGGTGAAAAAGAAAACTATCTGTGTCTGTATTGGAGTGTGTGATGAGTCCTCAGAGAGTGGAGGGACGGGGGGGGGGGGGGGTCGGTGGAAGCGAAGGGCTTACATCAAAGAACCTGCCAGCCTGGCCCTGGATGAGCTGACTGGAGTCGGGCTTGTTCTTGCAGTACGTGACGTACATGTGGAACTTATCCGCCTGCCAGAGGAGAAGAGAGAGAACGAGAGAAGGAGAGAGAGAAGGAGAGAGAGAGAGAGAGAGAGAGAGAGAGAGAGAGAGAAAAGGGGGATGAAGGAGGACAGTAGAGTATAGAGAGATGATGAACGGAAGGAAGGGGAGATGAGAATAGAGGAGGAGAATAGATTGTAGAGAAAGAGGAGGAGGGTAAAAGAGAAAGCAGGATAGATGAGTGGAGGAAGAGAGAGGACAGGAGAGGAGAGGAAAGAGGAGGAGAGCAGAAAGAAGAGAATAGAGAGGTGATGAGAAAATAGCACACAAGAAGAGAGGGGAGGAGAGGAGAGAAAGAAAGAAAAAGAAGAGGAAGAAAGAGGAAGAGATTAATGGAGAGAGAGAGTCGAGCTAATTAAGTGAAGCAAGAGGGTCATGCCCGATTCCTCTGTTTCTTATGTAATTACGACTGAGTGGGGAGTCTGTGTGCGGATGCATTCATAAGAGATGACGTGTCCTCCTCACCCATGTGACAAAACAGTG
>NW_027468689.1:18782848-18787848 GCF_046254945.1 Alosa pseudoharengus | reverse complement strand
CAGAGCTATTATCTGAATGTTTCACCAACGAACTTTATCCCACCTGGCATATACTATATCATTATATACTATGCTTTTATATACTATATACGCTTATATAGGCTATATGCTTTTATATATTATATACTATGCTATACTATACATACTATACTATACTACACTATACTGTACTGTACTATACTATACTATACTGTACTATATACTGTAATACAGTATATAGTACTGTACTATACATACTATACTATATTGTCATGCATATCATAAGTCAGCACCCTATGTTGCATCACATTATGCAACATTGTCTCCAATGTGTCATGTTGATACACTCCTGTGTTGCGTATTCTGCATTGTGACAGCGCCCCCACCTGTTCGGAGGTCTTGTAGAAGGCCACGGAGGCGTTGACCAGCTTGAGCCGGTCCTCCATCTTGAGCATGAGCGTCTGCCAGTGCAGCGCCACCGTCTCGGCGCAGGCGCGCACAGCGTCCGGGTCGTAGTGACCCGCCTGCAGCATGAGCTCGGCCCGCTGCTGCAGCTGTAGGGCGCTCTGGTGCGTTCGCTGCAGTGAGTCCGCGTGCAGTAAGGACTGCAGGGGGCGACAGAGAGCACAGCATAACACACCATTAGATAGACTACACAACTTTTGCACTGAACCTGGTGGCCATGGCAGTAGAAAATGATTTTGTATATGAAAGGACCATTACGATGCAAGGCCAATTCCCATGTATTCACCTTGCAGAATAAAATAATAATAAAAGCAGCTTAAAGCAGATTTATCCAACAGGAATATTTACATGTCAGCCACAGCAGAATTTCTTTTCTTTAGTTCATACCAAAAGCGTCTAGCAGTGGCACTAGTCTTTTCATCTTCTAGAATAGGCAAAGATATCTTAAACCACTTCACTATAGCTATTGAGAGAAATAAAATCAGTGTCTTTAACCTTCACTCAGGAAAGTGGTGACTGACTGTACAATACAACATATTGTCACAGACCATCTGTAGACAGTAGAGTGTAGGATGTTAAGTATGGGCAGAGCCGAGATATTGCAGTAGTCAGTAGGGTGTTATCAGTGGTTAAAGTGGGATTTGGCAGGTGGGGGAACCCTAAAATCCAGTGACAGTGCAACAGGGAAAAATGACTCACCATTGGACAACATATTGAGTATTGTGGTGTAGCAATACTTTTTGGACAATAATTGCTAGCTTCTTGGTCACCTCTGTATACGCAAAAAATTAACTCACTATTTATTTTAATAATATCATTGCGCTATATTGTTGATATGAAAGAATATATTTATTATTAATTCATCTGAGGTGGCGGAACTGCATTCCTCCCCCCACTTTATCCCCTAGGTGTTATATAATACAGGTGAGATATAGACATTAGACTGTAGTGTGTGTGTGTAGTGTACAGATGAGATATAGAGAGTTGACTGTAGAGTACTATGTATGAGATATGAGATATAGACAGCACTAGACTGTAGGTTGCTAATACAGTGTATGGGCAGAGGTGAGATGGTGAGATGGTTTACCTCTATGGCCATCTGAAACTGCTCATGTTCCCTCTGCAGCTGTTCAGCCTCCGAGAGAGAGCCTGCGTTCACCGTACTGGCGGTCAGCATGGACTCACCATTACGGATCCAACCTAGGACCTATACACAGACACACACACAGAGAGAGAGAGAGACACACACACATACACACCCACACACACACACACACACACACACACACACACACACACACACACACACACACACACACACACACACACACACACACACACAGAAAGAGACAGAGACATACAGACACACACACACACACAGACACAAATCAGTCAAAATCAGGAAAACTGCCTGTGTATATAAGAGTGTGGCCTATAACCTCATGCTTGACCTTTGACCCTGACCTGTTTGACCTCGGCCTGTAGGTGGCGCAGCTGTAGGCACTGCTCGAGGCGCTTGTGTGTGTGTTCAGCGCTCAGCTCCAGCTCGCGCTGTTTCTCATGCAGGAACTCCAGCAGCTCCTGAACCTGAGTGGCCAGATCTATGTCCTTCTCCCCGGTCAGCTCCATACCTATGGGGGTCGCATCAGCTATTCAGATTTGGGCCAGAAATTAAGTCCAAACATCTTGTCTACAACGTAACAAAAATACACCATTTTAAGTGCTGAAGTCAAAAACGTATCCCGAAAAAAAGGCGCAAAAGTCCGGCAGAGTTCCGTGCAAAATTCCTTTAATGACTACATAGCGCAAAGCCTCAGTGGATCGCACGATCGCACTCCGGAACAATTGTTGAACACCAACATTTATACCCCTCTTTAGATGCTGACACAACATTTAGCAACTTCGAACCCACAGGTGACGTTATGAAAGGATCGTTGTTCGGTCTTATCTTTGCAAGTCAGCACTGTTGCTGCCAAGTGTACGACATTTTTACCCTAACACAAGTTCAGAGGTTTACAGAAAGTTTACAGGGGTTTATAAAGTCACACATCATTCATGGGTTACATATCGTTCACTCGTTTGCTCTCTTACTAGCTGTTTTGAGTAGAGCCCGCCACCGATGACGTCTTTATCTCTGCAGCTGGAAGGCCAAGCATGCTTTTTTCAAACAGGCTTCGCCCATCCACAGTGAGACACAAAGCAACACAGAGAGACATTGGGATACAGAGCGCACATAGAGGGAATTCCGGTAGAATAGCTTCAGTATGTTAATAGTATTAGTTAAACTTGTTATTCAAAATGTTATAAAAGTATGTTAGTTAAACACACACACACGCACACACACACACACACACACAGTAAAGCACACACCAATATACACAGGAAAACATGCACACACACACACATACAAACACACTCACACACACACATGCAAATATGTGAATATAAATGTGCTCTAATTTCAATTAGTTGATTAATCATGCTGGATACAGGAGGTAGATTGCTAGCAATCACTGCTTACAGCTTTCAGTATAAAAGCCTTGTGAATGCTGACAGGATGGCAATTATTGCCGTCACTCCTCATTCTAGCTACATCTTCAGGCTTTAATGAAAAAGTCACTGCTTCAGCCACTTGTCCATCAACAACAACATAACACTAACCATACTAATGTCCCCACAGAGCCCATCCAGCCTCGCTGCGTTTAATCAGCCCAAAATATCAGCACACCAGAGGGTGGGAAGCAGCATCAGACCCAGTGCAGAGGAAACAGACACAACTGCAACGGCCCCTGAGCATTGCTCGAATCTCCTCAAAAAAATGGCACTATATGTTTGTTCCTACAGGGGGCGCCCTTCCCTACATTATGAGACGCTTACTCATTGATTCAAAATGCATGGCACAGAAACACACATACACACATGTGTACACACACACACACACACACACACACACACACACACACACACATCGGGTCTTTATGCTGAGCATATCGACCTTGCTGTGTGTCTCCACGGGAGATGATTGATCCTTCGGTGGGATTATTATGGGATGCCCCTGTGCTGTGAGGTGAGGTCAGGAGGAGTGTTTGAAACGTTCACTCGAGCGAGAGAGGGAAGGAGAGAGAATACGGGTAGGAATGAGAGCGAGAGAGAGAGAGAGAGAGAGAGAGAGAGAGTAGGAGGGAGATCGAGAAAGAGAGAGCAAGAAAGAGGGACTGAAATTAGGAGGACGATAGAGAGAGAGAGAGAGAGAGAGAGAGAGAGTAGGAGGGAGATCGAGAAAGAGAGAGCAAGAAAGAGGGACTGGAATTAGGAGGACGATAGAGAGAGAGAGAGAGAGAGAGAGAAAGAGGCAGAGAGACAGAAAGGAGGATGATAATAGAATGAAGAACACTAAATAAAAGAGTGGGAGAGAGATGTAGAGAGGAGACAGAGGGACAGAAAAAGCAAGGGACCGAGAGAGACAGACAGACAGACAGAGAGAGACAGACAGACAGACAGACAGAGACAGGAGGCCGAGGGAGAGAGAGAAATAGAGAGAGAGAGGAGACAGGAACAGAGATGAAGCGAGGGAGAGAGGGAGAGACAGAAGGAGAGAGGGCAGGAGACAGAGAGAGAAAGACAAAAAGAGGACAGAAAGAAAGGCAGGAAGTCAGGAAGAGAGAAGTAACAGGAGGAGGCTCAGTTCTAAGAAAAGGTCTGGAGCGTCTGGGAAGCCGTTGGTGTAACACGAGAGAGACCAAGCTGGCAACGTAACGTAACGCAACGTAAGGCTGTTTCCATGGCAACGGTACCCCTGCAATTTTTTTTTTTTTTTTGGAGGAGGAGGGAAATATCAAAGCGCGCATGAGGGAAAAAAATAATTCTCTCTCATGTCTATCATTCTCTGATGTGTTCTCTCTCTCTCTCGCTTGCTCTCCCCTTTCCGCTCTACCACCACTGCTCTCACTATCTTCTTCTCTTTCTATCTGTCCTCAGAAAATCTCTCTCTATCTATCTCTGTCTCTCTCTCTCTCTCTCTCTCTCTGTTTCTCTCTCTCTCTCTCTCTCACTTGCGCGTGTAGGAGAGATTTCAGTATGCAGTGCTTTCAGGTCGGTGGGAGGGCTGGGCTCTTACCTGAAGCCTGATATATTTATTTAATTATCCGCATCCATTCCTCTACTCTCTCTCTCTCTATCCCCCCATCTCTCTGCCTTTTTGTTCCATCACTCTACTTTTTACCGCCATCTCTTATCTAACGAATACACCCCCACAATGCATGGTGCACCGGTGCTTTCTCCTCCCTCTTTATTTGTTTATTTCTTCACTTTCTCTCTCTCTCTCTATCTATCTCTGTCTCTCTGTCTCTGTCTCTCTCTCTCTCTTCCAACTGGGATTGATTAGCTGGATAAGTACATGTGTGAGGGGCTGGCGTGGCGTGTGGGCAGCCTCTGTGTTCTCGTGTAGTCTGGTGTTCTGATCTGACCGTGTCCATGCTGGATGTTCTAATGCATGATGTGTTTTAAGGGCACAGCTGCAGTGGAGAGGCTTAAATACTGGTTCAGTGAACAACAGA
>NW_027468689.1:18775348-18777848 GCF_046254945.1 Alosa pseudoharengus | reverse complement strand
ACCACAGAAATAGTGACTCTCACTCACACGTGCACACACACACACACACAGATTATCATAACAGTGGTCGCTATAGGGTTACTGGGTCACAAGGTTACCCTGTCAGGCACAAATGCAAATATTTGAACTCCCAGGGTAGTCCGCAGCTAAAATAATCAAATACTTGCATGGCTGTTTAAACAAACACACACTCAAAGACACACACACACAAGCATGCAAACACACCCACACACACACACTTTTCCATGGCTCCACTGGATCTATCAGTAATACAAATCTCGACTTCATTTATTTTTGGGGTCAAACAGTTATCTAGACAGCAGTAATCTCCTCTCCATACATCATAATCCACCAGCCAACCACAGAGCCCAAACAGCATACACAACCGCTCCATCCACCAATCAATGACTAGATTGACATGGGAGAGATTAGGCTCATCCAGACTCACGCATGTCATCATATCTGTCCAACCCATATCTGTCTATGGCCATTTTTTATCACTGAATGTGCTCTACTCTGCTCTAGCCATCCCTCCATAAAGTCAGTCCACTGTACCCCCAAAGACAAAATAAAACATTGCCAAAGAGTATTTAAAAGTAAAGTAGAAATATATTTGTAGAAATCTACTTAAAATGTTCTCTTATTATCTTTTTTTCCATAGGGAGCAAATGGTAGGTCTTTTCGGTGCGTAAAGTGCCGTGACTAGCTGGAGAGAGGTTGGAGGCTGGTGGTGGCATTTGTGAAAGTGACTGCCGACGGCTCCTCAAAAAGTGTGCAGAGTAAGCAATCATTAGTCAAATGCATACTGGCAGCACAGGCCAGAATCAATGAATATAATCTACTGTTGCTAGAGCAGCACACATACAGCACCAAATACTAATGGACAGAATGGAAAGGGTGGATAGAGAGAGAGAGTGCGAGAGAGAGAGAGAGAGAGAGAGAGAGAGAGGGGGGGGGAGAGAACTGAAACTACGGCAGCGTGATTTGCGTTTTTATGTTCTCCAAGAAATCAAATGAATCTGCTGTTACAGTTTACTGTTTTAATATTTGAGCTGCCATTGGAACTGATGATTCATCTGACTGCAACAAACACAAAGGCACTGGCAATTTAAAACAGCACAGAGACGAGACGAGACAATGTGAACAGAGAGGAGCGCTGGAGATGGGGAAAGATGGAGAAGTAGACAACAGAGAAGATGGTGTGTGTGTGTGTGTGTGTGTGTGTGTGTGTGTGTGTGTGGGTGTGTGTGGGTGTATGTATGTATGTGTGTGTGTGTGTGTGTGTGTGTGTGTGTGCGTGCGTGTGTGTGTGTGGGTGTATGTATGTATGTATGTGTGTTTGTGTGTGTGTGTGTGTGCGTCTGTGTGTGTGTGTGTGTGTGTGTGTGTGTGTGTGTGTGATATGGCGGGTTGGTTACCTGGGCCACCTCCTGGAAGTCGTCATGGCGTTTCTGCAGAGCGCGGGCCCTGTGGACCGACTTCCCAACTCCAGTGTGTTTACTGAGGAATGCCTCACCGTGGTTCTCTATCCAGTCCAGTACCTAAACACACACACACACAGGGGGAGAGAAAGAGAGAGAAAGGAGATAAAGAGAGAGAGAGAGAGAGAGAGAGAGAGAGAGAGAGAGAGAGATCATATAAAACCTGCAGAGGTGGGTATTCACTCTCCGTAACCCATCTGTTTTGGTCGAGCTGATGAACTGAAACACTGTGGTCATCATCATGTCTGCGGACACGTGTGCTGCGGAGTCCAGTCTCTACTGCCACGGAGCGTGACTCACTCTTACTCAGTGATGTATGATAATATGTTGATGCAATTCATTTGGGGATATGTAGCGCGAGCACATGAAAGACAGAGGAGTATTGCACTGGCACATGAAAAAGACAGCAGAGAGGTGCGTTCAAACGTTTCACCAACGTTTTTAAAACAGTTTTATGTTTGCTTTGAGTTCACCGTGAATGTTTGCAAACAGAGTATTGCACTGGCACATACAGTAAAAAATAACAGCAGAGAGGTGCGTTCAAACGTTTCACCAACATTTTTAAAACAGTTTTATGTTTGCTTTGAGTTCACTGTGAACGTTTGTGAACATACAAACGGCCTGAGCAGTTTGATGTCAGCGGACAAACATGGACGCTGTTTAAATGAAACATTTTGGAATATTCACACAAAAATGTTCCTACATAAAAGTTCACAGAAAACTTGTTTGCTTCAGAAACGTTAAACGTAAAACGTTAGAATTTGAACGCACCCCTGACACCTATAGAGAGTCTGGCCCATATCTGCCCCCGGGTTCGGCTAAGCTCCCCACCTGGGGGACACGCCCCGTAAATAGCAAAACCGCTCCTTCTGTCAGCAAATGCAGCTCTAATCCCCGACTCCAGCGCACATATGGCGGCGCGTGCGGCTAGCAGTCTTTTGGAATGTCTCCCGTCGTGAAGCAGCCTCGTCCCCCAGGAGCTAACGAGGAGGGGAAGCCGTCTGTGAAGACAGGCGAAC